>NW_028280548.1:0-28932 GCF_059751315.1 Micrasema longulum | reverse complement strand
TCATATACATATTCATTTGTCATTCATTCATTCGTCGTTATATATAAAAGTAAATATGTGTGTACGTTTGTTAATGAATGCTTTACAAGTGCCCCTATCAACACAGATTTTCTAGCGAGTTGGGGTAAGTTCACAAGCATGGGTCGTTCCTAATTGTGTCGCTATAAACTGTGTCTCAGTCCCTAATAAATGAATGCACAATGTTATTAAGAAATAAATATATAAATAAATAAATCAGGTGAAATAATTCAATTAGATGAATCTCACCCCCATAAATAAAGGTTTCAGGTCTTTAACTTCACAAACATCAACAGATAAAAGAATTGAAGGGCTATAGATGTTCAAATATAGGCAGAATGGTGAATGTTACACAGTGTGTAAAGTGGCCACTTAAACCAGCCATTGACAGGTCATAAGCCCTGTAGATGCCTAGACTTCTATATTACCTTATCTTAAATGTTCTTCGTCTCTGTTGTAATATGTTAATATAAACAGCTCTCCAGGGAGTTGAATCCAGTCCTTGTCTACAAAAATTTGGACAAACTCAAAATATTGTTATTATATATCTGTTTATTTTATTTTATAATGAAAAAATCGTACAAGGTATATTTATGGTTGCATTAAAAAAAATATACAAAACATATTAATTTAAGGAACGAAAAAAACACGTCATGTCGCTGGTTAAAAATAAATATCAATCAACGCATTTTCCTCGTGGTCAGCATAGACAAGGATCTGCCTTATAATATTTATGCATTAAATTTCTTAATATGTGAACTCTATGGATTACGGTTGAAAAACCCGAGGTAATGATTTAATCTAAAACTAACAGGCACGCGATGAATAGGTATTGAAAGATAATATAAAACATATCTTAATAATCAAACTAATCACGTTTGATAGGACTTTGACAAGTAGTCATAAATATTGTTGTCGTAAATTTATTGAAGTGATAAAGCCGTAGATTTCGCGTTATTTTTTAGTGAATTTTCTGCAAAAAGTATGCGTTCACAATAAATTAGTTTTCATTAAAAATAAAATTGCATAAAAATTACATTTCAACTTTTTCAAAAACTTGTACATTATTTATATAAATGCATATTAAAGAATGACATATTATTTCATACGTTTCTTCAATAAATATTACGTCTAATGAGTTTGAGGTCCAGATGAAGGGTTTCCATTAGTTTGATTAGTCTTAAGTCCCAATATATTATCTAATGATCTATTTACTAATAAAACATTAATGAAATGCAATCAAGAATAGACAGGTGTCCTTGGATAGACAAATGCATAAAAAAATACCCATATGTATTTCAATGGAGACCAAGTAATTTTAAATGAATATGAAAGTCTAGACATCTACGGGGCGGGGCTTATGCTTAGACTTAATTAATCAATGTTTATGTCATTATTTTTAATTAAAAAAAAAAAAAATACTTGCGTTTTAATGACTGACTAACGCAAATGTTTAAATTTCTATAAGTCGCAAATAACCGTGTTAGAAAATGAAAAACGTACAACGGGGTCTCCGTTTCAATTTCTCCATTTTGATTATTTTTATTTTCTGTGTTTGGTTTTTACGTACTAACATCATCCATATTGATCTAATTTTATGTTTATTTGTTTTTTTTTTTTTTTCAATTTTTTAAATCAGTTTTTTATTTTTTTATTAATATGCTGAAATCGACTGCAACATTCAGCCGTTTTATTGTAGTTGTATTGTTTAAATTTTTATTGCCTATTGTTGGCTTTTTTAAGTCATCACTTTATACACCGATTATTGACATAAATAATTTTACCCATATTTGAACTTTCACATACATGTAAAATTTCAGTAACTTTTTGGTATATCCGTTGCAGCAGCAAGGCTTATTACGGAAGTCAAAAAATATTCTTAACTTTTAAATAAAATGAAATTGAAATAAAATAATATAAAGGAACATATTATGAGAGCGGGTATTTAAAGCAATTTTATCTTACCCGTCCAAACCGTCCAATTTGAGAAAATACGCAGTAAATATCTGTCTAATTGCGTACATGTTTTAGATTCAGGAGCCAGTTTTGATGTGACAATATGCTAAAATTCCTTTAATCAAAAGATCTGTAAAATTAACTAGCTGTTAAATTTCTGTAATACAGAAAACCCACATATATACATACATATATATAGAAATATCAATTAACAAACAAAACAATAACTTGTTTAATACGATGTTTCCTATAGATAGTACGCAATATTATTTATGATTGCATGAATGAATTCTTTGTATCATATAATTGGGTAATCATGATCAATAATAAACTCGTCAAAATATAATAATATTGACTTAACAAGATGAAACATTATTTACTAAACAAGATGTAACTTTATTGTAACCTTCAAATGTAAATCAATGTCATGAAAACGTAACCATATATTTATTTCTCTAGTTTCTGCGGTTATCATAATGTACTACTTATTAACACTTATTTGTTTACGAATTTATAAAAAAAAAGTGTTTAATAAAATACACTATAAAATAAAAGGCATACATTTAATGAGTACATTCGTTTATTTTAAGCGCTTTTTGATTCATTGTTATGTTAAAGGACATCTCGATCGCAGGTTTTGAGCCGAAGTTTCGGCCAATTTTTGGCCGAAATCGAAACCGCGTCCGAAACTAGTTTTATTGGCTGAAACTGGCCGAAACTGAAACTTCGGTCGATCACTCAAGCCTACGTTTAAATTTTTCGAAAAGAAAGGATTCAACCACTTCTTTATGAGATGGACATACATAATATCTCCACTGTATGATGAGTCAAAAACACCCGTTCAGGATTCTAGTCTTATATCCGGAAACGGAGAAGTATACTTAATATATTTTTGAGAAGGAGCTGTAGAAGTTTGGACATTTTATACGAATTACGACATGTCATTGGGTGTTTTATATCCTATTATCTTTGTCTCATATCCATTTCTGCTGAGATGTCAATCAGTTAGAATTAGAAAATTAATTTAGTACGTTCCTCCAGAGATTTGGACGTATGATACTGCATTCGAATAACTTTTTAATCTTGTCTTGACGTCCCTTATGTCAATGCCTTATTCATTATTTTTAATGTTTTTAAATGTTGTAATATTATAATATTTATCCCTATAAAATGTATCAATAGACAATGTCCGTAAATAAATAAAAATGACAAAAAACATGCATAAAAAAAAATTATAAACAAAAGTTCACAATATCTAGATTGCGCCAAATTAATGATAAATAAAAGTTTATCGACGCGTTTCTAATACAAATGAAAAAACAACAGGAAAATGTCACATAAATATACAAGGTTAAAGAGAATTTTAATAAATTACTTTTCGAAACAAAAATACTAAAAATATAAAAGTATTCAAATTCAAACTAAAAATAAATTTGAAACTTACTCTATCCTATTTTCCATGCCGTTTACATAGATTTTTGTAACAAAATATGAATACATCTACATATTTTTGAAAATATTTTTAAGATTATAAATATTTAAAAAAATCTATATTTGTAATATAAATTGTAAAACGAACTATACACGAGCATCTTGCTCCATTGGAGAGGTAGAAATGTTTAGTGTTAAAATGTAAAAATATAATACCTACGTATCTATTACTACCTTCGTATTATTTTTTAATGTTGTTATGTTAACAATAACAATATTACTGACACGAATTGCTGTAATCTTTTTTTAAATAACATTCAGAAAACAGGAAGAAACAGAAAACGGGCTGTGGTCCAGTGGTAGTATTGTGGACTCACGGGCCAAAGGCCCGAGATTCAAATCCCACTATACCACAACTCGATTTCCATTTTACCAGCACAAGTTGTTTACGACTTTTAGGAAATGAAACTGAAAATTGAAGTTTTAGAGTAAATAATAAGAACTTAAGTATTTCATTCATTATTTATCATTCCCTTTCCGCACCCAAGGGTGCATTGGGCACTGCATCGGTACACCAATTGCAGCGTATCTTGATCAATATGTTACATGAAAGTAAGATGATCAGCCTTAGGCTTCAGGTACCAGTCCAGGGACTATGAAATATTCTAGTGTAAAAACCCCCTTTTAAATAAATATTTCATATCCATCGTGTCGGGATCCAACCCGAGACCTCTTGCGTGGTACGCAAACGCGCTGACCATTGGTGTAATGGTAGTGCACCCCGTGGTGTGCGAGGTCGACAAAGTATTTCTCCTTTTTATTAAAAAAAATAATTAATTCAAGCAACGTTCTTCAAAATCTTTTATAAAAATAAATATTTTGCCTACGATTATTTGGTGCTTAAATAAATAAAAATATATCATAACAAACATGATAAATAAAAAAATATATTTATACCAAACCGTTTCATAACAAGTTCGTTATTTTCTAATAATGAAGAAGACGTTAATGTTAAGGTACATAGTGCTGTAAGGACATAATAATAATAATAATATTCGGTAAAGATGGTACGAAATTAGCATGTATGATTGTAACAAGTTTAGTGCCATGTTCAAACGAGGTGTCGTTTTGTTTTGCATAATATGTTAATACAAGATAAATTATAAAACTAGAACAAACTGATTTACAAGCGCATATTATGCACGCCTTTGTATGGTTGTAATTCGCATTGCTAATTCTTGTTGGTTTTGTGCATTGAATAACTAAAGCTTTTTTATAAGTAAAACAGAAATAATAGTGTTTTTCAACAGAACAAAACATATTTATGAATAAATCTTTGTTAACTATAATATACATTGTGATGCATACAATATAAGAAAACAAAGTAACATATCGACAAAGTTTTCAATTTGTACAAATTTTTGTAGACAAGGGTTGAATTCAACCCCCTAGGGAGCTGTTAATATTAACATATTACTACGGAGATAAAGAACATTTTAGAGAAGCGAATATGGAAGTCTAGGCATCCACAGGGCTTATGACCTATCATTGGCTGGTTTAAGTAGCCACTTTTCACACTGTGTAATATTCAGCTCCCCAGGGGTTTGAATCCAGTTTTTGTCTACAAAAATTTGGACAAACTCAAAACAGGCACCGTGGCGCAGTTGGTTAGACGGCTATCTGTGAAACTGGCATCGCAGGGTCGATTCCCGCCAGTTGCAAGAAAAAAATCCAAGAAAGATTTTTTTCTCAATTGGTCTGGGTGTTGTGGTGTATTTTTCACTACCTCTTTTCATATCCCCTCTTTCCTGCTGACAAGCCTCAAAATAGAGGCTGAACGGGTTATTCCGTAAAAAAAATTGTAAAAAAATCCACTTGGTCCAAGAAAAAGTATAAAAATTGAAAAATATTTTCAGGCTTTGCCTAGTATGTAGGTGACATAATAATCATATGAATCTCACCCGCAACCATGATGGTTTTAGCTCTCTAACTTCACATACGTCAACAGATGGAAGAATAGAAGAAATATAGATGTTCAAATATAGGCAGGATGGTGAATGTTACACAGTGTGTAAATTGGCCAATTAAACCAGTCAATGACAGGTCATAAGCCCTGTGGATGTCAACACTTCTATCTTCCCTTCTCTAAAAATTTGTAATATCTTAAAGATACATATGGTTATATGGCGGACTAATCGCCACTGGTAATTTTTTATAGTCAAACCAAAAGAATATTCAAATTAAAAAATACATACACACCATTAACATATTAAATTAATTATTATAAGATTCACATTAAATGCATTTGTGTGACATTACAAAGTTATGTCTTCCAAATATTCATCAAATGTGTTTTTAAAAACATTTTCAGTCTTGTATACACTGATACAATTTATTGATAAATACATCATATTTCAAATATATGCCTTCTAATAATATACAAAATGATAAATCAAACCGCTTATGCACGCGTTTGTGTAATATTTATGTAAAAAAGTGAATTTGAACAGGAATGTTGCGTCTCATAAAACGAAATAATACGGATCAAAATGGACACCAAGTCATTGGAACAAAAGGGATAATAGTACTAAACACGTGCGTTTCCAGAAACTATCTACCAACCAGCGGGCCACATGGTGACGATATCTACCTACTGTCTACAAAAGCTTCTCTTCGGACACCTATCTCCCTTTGTCAACCATGGAGTTGAAACAGTGTTTGATTTATTTAGTTTTTATTGCTTACTTCTTGGCATGAACACTTGACCAATTTACTACTATACTCTATTTTTTATAAATTTATTGATATTGTTTTAACTTTGCTGGAATTCCTCTCGTCCATGCGCTTTGTAGCTGCACGATGATTGGTTATCTAGCTTTAATATATCAACTTTAAAATACCTAAATTTTGTAAACGGGGTCTAGAATTTCAATCGTCTATGCGCTTAGTAGCTGCAAGGCGTGTTGTAATCTTACTCCTTTTTATTATTCATATTATTATTATTTTTTAATAAACTAAATTTATTTGTCAATTTTTAAAATGTGTAAATGGGGGCTAAATTTCTAACTGTCTATGCGCTCTGTAGCTGCAAGACGTCCTGTAATCTAGCTCCTATCTGTTATAATTTTTGATTGATCTTAATTGAAAACGAGGAACTAGAATCCCAACTGTCCATGCGCTCTGTAGCTGCAAGACGTACTGGGATATTTATTAATTGTACAGCGCCCTTGAGGTGATTTTCACAAAAATGGTGCTTTATAAATTATCCAAATATATATATATATATAATTGTGATTCTTTATTGTTTTCGGTTCCTTCACACTTTTACGGTCATGCACATGGGCCGTCTTTGAATGAATGAGTTTTTTCTTATAAAATTTTATTTTTTAAGTAGTGAAATTGACTTTTTTCATATTTGCAATAATACTAAGGTCTTGATTTTACAATTAGATCTATGCATCCAAAAAACCTTACAATGGTAGTAAATTTAATCGAATAAATATGAGCGTACATGTGGCCAGGAAATTAGCATTTATCAATTTGTTAACACATCTTTTTTGAATTATAAAAGCATTCTGAATATTTATAGAGGTGGCCAAAAAAATAATATCGTATTTTAAAATTGAATATACATAGGTCCGAAAATACCTCGTTTTCATGTTTCGACATATTTCTAGAAGCAATTCCTGAAGATGGCAAAAACATACAGAGATGGAGATTTAAAAAAAAAGGAATATGAATGCTAGATTTTCTAAATTGGTGCCTAAATTAACAGAGCTTATGACCTGTCGTTAGCTCTTTTGTAAACACCATACGTACTGTGTAATTCTTCAAATAAAAATTGGTTTATTATATCAAACTTTTTAGATTTTCACGGCCGTTAAAATGCACGATAAGATTTTCTGGGTTATTATGTCGAGTGTCGTTCGTACTATTTATTGACGTTTCGGATCGCATTACAGCGTCAATCATCAGGGTTTATGTTATTTGTGTAGATAGATGTGTAACCTTAAGTACTAAAGATTTGTACCGTGTCGCAGTCGCTGCTGTCTACAGCTTGTCAATTTGAAATTTGTGGCGCTTCACAGTCTACGCCTTTATGTGATTTCTTTATAACTGGGTACCAGGATGATTTTAAACGCATCCCATCATCTCTCTTTATATTGTCGGGATGTTTGTTTGTTTTGATGGCGTGTTTTTTAAGAATTATGGAGATTTCTGTATTCTGTATATGAAATCTGTAAGATTCTGCCCATATGGCAAACAAGCTGTCCCTTTATAACCGTCATTATAATTGACATGTGTCCTGTTTGTATTTAATAGGGAAGCATTATATTAAAAATATTCTTATTTTTTTACCCGATTCCATATTTATTTATTTATTAACGGACATTGTCCATGCATACAACTTATAGGGTTTAAATATTACAATAAAAGTATAGTTTAAAACATAAAAAAAAGAAAAGAAGCAATGACAAACATGGGACATCGAGGCAAGATCTGGACTATTTATTTAGTGCTCGTTTAAACCGTCGTAAACTTAAACCAAAAAAGTCCAGATCTTTTCGTGAGTTAAAAATACGACAAAGACGGCTCATTGGAGAATTAAGGCCATAGTTTGTTCTATGCTGATCAATGAACAGTACTTCTTAATCTACGTGTCAGAATATTGAATTTTACGTGTCCCAGTAATGATGGAACATCGATTATATCATTTAGTATGCCGAACATATATATGGAGTCAATATTAGTTCTACATTTTTGTAGACTAGATATATTTAACATTGACTCTATTTCAGCAAAAGAATAATCATCACTCTCTAGTCCAAGCATCCACGCTATTTTTCGAAGCAAGCGATGTTAGACTGATTCAATGTGATATATTATAAATTAAAGTTTGATGGCAATAACAGGTTGCACAAAAATCCATAATTAAAATAATACTCCGAGTCCCGATACAGACATCCACTGAAGAAATATTCCACAAATCACAACTTATGACACCAAAACAATTATACGCTAAAACAATACTCACTTACAGATTAAAAAACCACTCTTATTCAAATGAAAGACATAGCCCCTACAATACATCACATACAAATAATATAATCACTAGATCCTCAACACAAAGACAACTTAAACAAATATAAACTAAAACCACTTTCGGACGAAGGGATTTTGAGTATTATTCAATTAAAATCTATAACTTACTTCCACTATATATTAGAACAATTAGTAACGAGAAAATGTTTAAAAAGGTTATAAAAAAATGGATAGTGGAGCTATGTGGAAGTAAAATGGATTGTCTCATTCGCCCAATCCAATATTGAATCAACTGCTCCACAAGTGTATAGCTTATGTTAGGTTTTTGTTCTTTCATTGTGAGTTTCGTAATATTAATAATATAGATGTGCATAAATTAATTATAAACATAAATACGTAGTGTTTAAAACTGTCTGAACATTTTGTTAATTATCTCTGTTTATTAAGTTAGTCTTCTTTGTTTATTCCCAAATGTAAAAATATTAAAAAAATATATATTGTTAAGTGTCCTCGGGTAACCCCAATGAGGTCACATTATTTATATTATTAATTACAGTTTGTAAGAGAAAAAAAATGAATAAATAAATGAATAAAAATAAATTGCTCTCGCAACATCCATAGTCAAATGCACGAACCAGAACATCACAAGGGGGACTAATAATATCGATTGAATTCCCTTTTCAAGACTGAGAGTAGCTATTGAGTCAATAATATTTGAACAAGATTCTGGTTTCATTTATTTTTTATTATTATTTTTATTTTGAATCTAGAAATAAGGCACACATAAAAATATTCTAATGTGTGCTCTAATAAAAAATGTACATTTATTTATTTATGTTTCGGGAATATAATATATACTGCCGAAACAATAAAATTGTCATTTTTCATGATACTCTTTCAGCTTTTGCAAATAATCTCTTGGGATTAAATCTTATTTAATAAGTACACACGTACAACTTATTTTTTATTGCATTGTATCCTAAATAAAAAAAATATTCAAAAATATGTATTACATCTTAATATATAAATTAATTTTGTGTAATTCTATAATTGAAGATATATATGCACGTAAAATTGTATCGACGAATGCTTTCAAATAGTATGTTTTCTAGTATGTATCTTTGTTGAATTACCTAATAAAATAAAATAAGTTTTTTAACACATATTTTTTAACCTTATGTTTGAACTTTTTCATATTATTTCACTCACAGTATTCATATTATTTCTGCGCGGTACGGCAAAACACCTAAAGCGTGGTATTTTTTTTTAATGTTGCTTACGAGTAACAACTTAAAATACGTATGCGTTATAATAATTTAAAAGTATAAAATGTATAAGTGCAACTTTTTAGAATAGGGTTGTGGTCAAAGGTCCAAGGTTCGAATTCCACTCTACCACATCTCGATTCCCGTTTTTTGAGCACAATTTATATTTACGACTTTTAGGATATGTGTCTAAAAATTTATATATTTGAGTAAATAATAATATTTCTTTGAAAATTGTTATTTTATTAATTTCCTATCTCCGTTGCCTTTAGTACTATTTGCTTTATTGAATCTACATGTTTTTTGGTGTACACACAATTAATGTAATGAGGCATGAGGGAACTACATACCTAAACTTTTTAATTTGTTTTTTTTTTAAATAATAATTATTATAACCTTTTAAAAAATGATTTACTCTTCGGTTAAATATGTACGTAGCTACATGTACGTAGCTACATGTACGTAAGTAGTCAAGGTCGAAATAATTCGTTTATAAAGCTAAATAAACACAATTGAATGGTAGATGAAAGGTTTTAAAGGCACTAGTTGATTTTGGAAAAGGGCCTTGATACTTTTTATGATAAAAAATACTACCTATATAGGCAGGTACTATCGGTTTAGAGCGGTTATGAACTTTTGATATTTTAACGGACTTTTGGATACTAATGTTGTTTTTCAAGTTTTTTATACCGTACCTTTCTCAGAGTATTAATTATTTATCCATACGGACAAAAACCATTACATGATTATCAATCAAGAAGTTAACTTCAGTTTACAGCAATACAACGGGCCGTAGGTACTCAGATCGAGAATTGCAAGCGCAAACCGAAACCGTCCGTTACACATTTGATGTTATACCAAAATCCAAACAAAATATTTGGAACGCTTTTGTTCTATGCAATAGGGCGAAAGTGCTTTTCTATAAGCGGCTGAATAATTACTCAGAGGTACCTTTGTTGTCCAAATCACATAGAACATACAATAGGCATACACAAAATGACATAGTAACAAGGAATAAAGTAAAAAAATTGTAAATTTAGATATATCAGAGGACCACAACGATTTTTAATTGGATTATGTTTAAATTTCATAATGATTTATTTAAACAATATTTATTAAAGTCAATGAAAAATTTTAAGCGAATATCAAACTATCCTTGAATGAAAATACTGACCAATTTATGGAATTGTCTTAACAGTTTTGTTCAACCTTTTTGAGTACGCGACCAACTCAGGACCTCAAGAATGGTAGGCGAACGCGTTAACCACTACACAACGAGGCAGCCTTATCTTCACTTGATTTCCTTATTCATGATTTTTACCTAAGAGCAGCTATTGAGTTGAAAACACTCGCTTTGGGTTCTGGTTCTATTTCAGACGCAGAATTGAGATAATGATATAACTTTATAATTTAATTGATTACCCACCAGAGTTAAATATTTTGACTCAATCATAGATATTGAGAATAACGGATTGATTAGTTAAATAAGCAAAAAACGTCTTAAAATATTATTGTAAATAAGAAAAAGGAAAAATTATATGTAAAACTAACACAATCATACGATAAATCCATAATATAAAATAAAATATTTTCTCTATTTTGACATTGGATATCACATTTTTTTTTCGGAAGTATGATGAAGATAAATAAGTAACATAATATAATAATATGTAAGTATGTTGGTGATACAAATACAAGCTTGAAAGTTTATGATTTTAAACAAATTAACCCGAAAACTCCGCTAGTTCGAGTAATTGGTTTACTTACTATGAGAAGTAACACACTAAAAATCAATTTTCCCCAATTTCTTAAAATTAGTGAATCGGCAATTATTCAGTTTTACCATTTACGCGACTTTTTAATTATCAACTTATTATAATATTGTTTTATTATCAATATTAGGAAAAAATACAAGAAGTGACATCTATGTAATTTAATACGTACTAAAAAAGATAATAAATTTGAAGAGCACCTCATCTCTCATCAGTCTGTGGTAAACGTCAGTTCACTTATAGCGACATCTAGCTTTAATATTGAGCAACTAATTAAATCATCCTAGCCATTATTTTTAAAGTAGGTACCTAACATAATATTTTTACATGGTCAAGTTAGTGGCCCTGACATCAACCGAGAATTTTGAACGCTGGTAAAACTTACAGATTTACTCCATAGGTGATACCTCCGTACGCTAGTCTTAGATGAAAATTAGTTTTTAATTATATTGACATTTTGCCTTGATGCCAGCCAAACACAAAGACATATTTTTCTCATTTTCAGAAAAATTTAATTTACAAAAATTTCTTTTGAATATTTAAAAAAAAAAAGTAGAACCCTCAAAAAAGTCCATAAATATTTAGGTATAACCCATTATGATGTTTAGAACGGTAAAAAAACAACCTACTAATTAAATTTATGAATAGGGTATTTTCACAAATCGTGAATGACGTTAAAAGTACATTAAATTTTTAAAGTGGAACGATTTGATTAATATAAAAGTCAACGCACAAAAAAACAATTTTTTATCAATACTTACCTATGTTTGATTTAATGATTTTTATAGAATACTCATCAAATTAAGATATAAAAAATAACTACTCTTTGTCACACAACATGTAAAATGTATATAATAAATTATATTGTATTTACTAAATTTTGTAGTAAGTTAATTTATCAAATTTAAACATAAAAAAACCTGATGTTTGTCTAAAAACGCATGTTTTATTTAGTGAATTTTAAAATTTAAAGTAAATCAAATAAAAAAAATGGTATTTTTCAAAGAACATGTAAAATGTATAAAGTACCTTTATTTTATTTAGTGATTTTTATTGTATCAAAAAATTCTTCTCTACATTGAAAAAAATGCATTTTATAAACTGAATTCTATATAACCAATATAGTATGTAAGTATTTAAAAAAAAGTTATTTGTTAAAAACACTTGTAAAATGTATTCCTCGGCAAGGGATTTCCCAGTGAGGAATACATTATAACCAAATCATGTTTATTTTTTATCAATGAATTAATCCTTTTCAGGTTTATAATCAAGGGCATACAAAACGGCTCGCAATTGGCGTCACGTTGTTTTTGACGTCAAACGTTAAGCCTAACTTCTAACAAACATTGCGTACAAGTATGACGCGGTAACGTAATACGTACTGTTTATAAAAAATAATTTTATTTGATGATATTAAATTTATAAAAATACATTAATTGACAAAAACTTTTGATTGAACTTTAAATTTGAAACAAGAAAACACAATTTTGTTTTGTTTGCAATATGGTTATTAAAAGGAATGACAATATCCGACTAAGGCCTTCCATATAATTTGCCAAACTTGCAGAGAAAGTAATAGAGTTAAATTTAATTTCAATCGCGATTTACCAAAAAGAAACCGATAGGAAGATCTACTGTCTTCAAAACGGTTTTTCGAATATGTGGAGGGAGTGCTTTCACGTGCTGTTTTTCACATATTTATTTATTTATTTGATACTTTATATATATATATATATATATACAGTAAATATACATATAAGGGCGGGCATATTGCCTTAAGGCAGTTTCTTACTACCTACCCAAACCGTTCAGTTCAGAAAATTATAAATACATGGACATATTGAATCCTACAATCTTATACAAAAAATAAAAACAAAGATTAACAAAATAAAAAAATATTTAAAAAAATTAACACTATACTATGAAGATAGGAGAGGGGATGGGAAGGAAAAAAGAAGGATAAAGGAACAATTAAATATTTAGATAGAGACATTTCAATCTTAACTTAAATGTAAATAAAGAAGAGGCGTCTCTAACATTAGTGGGTAGATTATTCCACAATCGAGCGGCTACTACTGTGAAAGAGGAGGCAAGAAAATTAGAGCTATGACAGGGTATTAAAAGGGTTTTCTAGTCACTAGAAATGAAGAGATAGTCCGTGTTGTGAAAGAGGTTGGATGAGCTCTCTCAGATAAACAGGCGAAGTGGGATTATTTAAAATATTGTGAAGAAGTGATAGAATGTGAATGTTTCTTCTATGCCCGATACTGAGCCAGTGTAGTTGCGCGCGATACTCGGTTACGTGGTCAAATTTTCAAAGATCAAAGATATAACGAATACAAATATTTTGCATATAGGACGTAAAACATTCTATATTCAGGTACCTAATTCAAAATACGAACGAGTGGAGGCGTATTATAAAAAAAATCGAAATACGAGTATTTTAAACAATTGCAGAAATTTATCCGACGTCGCACGGAAAAATCGTCATACGGTTACCATCGTAATTTTATGTTTGTCGAAAGAAAAAAAAAACGCGAAAAGATTCTATTCCACTAAATTTAAAAACGACTATTCTGAATTTAAAAATAAAAAATATGTAGGTTGTGGGTTGGTTTCATGTTGCTTTAAGTCTGAAAATTTTGCATAGTAATAATGCCCTCCTTTCTTTGGGGTAAATTATGTTTCAATAATAAACGTCCGGAACTAAAGTGCACAGTAAACAGCATATTTATGAAGAACAATACGCCATTTTTCGTAAAAGTAAAATGATTGGAGTGTGCGAGAGTTCAAACAAAGAATGGTTTTATTGTGTTAAGCATGAATGGAATAAAAGATATCGCACAGTTAGTTGCAAAAAAGGGAAATGCTAAATCAAATAATAAGAATCTATTGTTCTGAAAACTTTCGCATTCAAGATGTTACATTTAAATGAACATCAATTTACTATTTAAAATATTATTATAAAATTCTATTGTAAATTTTACATAATTGAACCCAATTTTATGTTGACGAATGAGAAAATTTAATGGATCCAAAAATTGTATTTATAAGGTTTTCTTGCACAACTGTAATTCGAAAAAAATATGTACTCATATATCTGTGCTGACACGGAAAAGTGGCATAAGTGGGTTTTTTTTGTCACATTGAGTAGTGAATATAATTTGATACTCCATTTACAGATATACAAGTAAAAAAAAGAAACGTTATCCTCCGAAATCCTATCGAAACTCCTCATCATAACGATAAAAAAGCTCTTTTACATTTGGACCTTAGTCGGTATTTGTAAAATAGTATCAAAGAAAATAGATCTCACTCGAGTCGTGCCTTCTTACAAATATTTTAATCAAATTTGTCATATGAAATACGGGCACAAGTCGACTTGCGCCGGCAGAGCAAAGCAATAATATCAATCTATAGTATTGTAGAAGGGCGCTAACTTTATCTTTGGTCGATCGGCGTTCTTCCAATATCAAATGTCAACGTCAAACATGATATAGTTTAGTCATGAAGAACGAATGGAATACGAAAAAATGGTAAAACAGGTACATACAGTGAGAATGAAAGGAAACGTAGGACGAAGACGACCAAGAAAGACGTGGCATTATCAGATAAACCAAAAAAGTCTCGTAATGTCAAAAGCAGGCAGAACCGAAGGGCGTTTATGATAATTCGTATAAATGTGGTATTTATTTAAATATATTCAAGCATTAACGTTGTAAATTTTAAGTAATCTTTTTTAATTAATAAAAAACCACCGAGGCCCCAGCTGTCAATAAGTAAAACAGCCATATTGTAAAATTACATCATACAAACTTATGCCCTTTTTCTGTGTCAGCACAAATTTATGCAGTTAAAAAATTTAAGTACAAATTTTGACCAGTCTGTTTATGGTGGTTTGGATGGTTTCGGAGCTACGCTTGCGACTCTCAACTCAGGTACCTACGGCCCGATGTTTTATTGCAAACTGTATCTAATTAAGTGACTGATTATCCTGGAGTGATTTTTGTCCAAATGGGCGCCTCCATAGCGTTATTACTCTAAGATGTAGACTAAATATACGTATTTATATCGTCGTTTTTTGTAAAATAAATCACCCATCATAAACGACCAATAAAGTACTGTAAAAAAACCTACAGATTTCATAGAACAAGCATGAGAAAAAAGTGATGTCACAAGTAAAATAAAAGCTGCGTTTTAAACATCTTGAAAACATCATAGCAGTGTCAAAATAACGTCAATGATTTAGCGTACTTCAGAAGTAAATTATTTTAAAAAGCACTTAGTATGATAATTTAATGATCACATAATTTTTTATCCCGCAATAATATTTGTTTAAAATTCATAATTGAATAGGCAAACGTATGTCAGAACTATATTCAATATGTTCACGGTGCACATTTGTGCAGAATGCAAGGCTAAAGCAAGTATTTTCGATAAAATGTATTTTCGATTTACAATTACAATTTGATTTTTTATTTATTTATTTTATTGGAGAAACAAACAGAATGTACATAAATATTCATAATTTATTTGTATTTTTATTTTTATTTACTTTTATTTATTTTTATTTCATTGGAAAGCCAACAGACATTTATACATTTATAAGAATCAATTATACCATAAATACATATCATAAAGTCCAATTAGAGGCTTCCACATAATATTGTTATTGTAAATGTTGTCACATAAAAATTATACATGACATAAAATAACTAATCATACAAAACTTATAATATTACTAGAAATGTAAATGACTATTAGTCACACAGTTGCACATTACAATAAATAATACAACTATAGTTGACCATACAGTGTTCATTTATTATGTGCCTACATACAGAACTGCACATCACCTGCATAATATAGGCTGCGGATTCAAGGCGCAACATCATAACTTGAATTATTTTTGGAAATTTCACTTTTAAAGGAAGTTAAAGATATGTTATTAATATCAATACAATTTAATTTTTGATTACACATATGGCAGGTTCTATTTACTAATGAATTTTGAAAATATTTAGTTTTACATTTAGAAATTTTAAAAAGAGATTGGTTTCTGGTATGCGTTACTGAGACTCTAAAATGAATAAGTGACAGAATCTTAGGGCAATCTATCATGTTGTATACTAGTATAAGACACTCATGCATACACCAAAAACATTGTTTACACTGAAAACAATAATTTAAATAAAGTTAAATATAGCAAATGTAAAAAATAAGAAATGAAAAATATTTATATAATAATAAAATTAATTAAATATCTGCTTCTTTCAATATTTATATGATGATAGTATATTAGTTATGATATATTAGTTATGATGTATTTAATAAAAGCCTCGTTATTTTCAGTTTTTTTTCTAATTTATCGAATCGAAATACCTAAAACGATTCATGTTTTCCACCTAAAAGGTTTGTTTTAGTTAGAAGTTAGTGCGTTGATATCAACAAGGGTGCCACCCACCAATAAATATTTTCTTATTACTTGTTCAAGCTTAAATCATTTTGTTTAAAAGTTGTATTTACCGTATTTAAACCGAGTTGCTGAGGAGTAAGGATCAAACCTCAAACATAAGCAGCACTATAAGACAAAACCCTATTAGATAACATTATTTAAATGAGATATAATATTTTATTGAAAAAAAAAACTTGTCACTGAAAATACCTTACCTTGACACCGTTTCTCTGCATATGTAGAAAAAAATGATAGAAGTAATATTTGTGCCACCATTATTTTTGACCATTATTTTGTAGTCTATTTGCTGCTGCTCCTGTTAAAACCACGAAATTATTATGAACGAAACGAATACCACGAAAGTTGTTTTGATATTTATATAATTTAACGTATAAATTTATTTAAAGAAAGTAGATTTAGTATTTTTTAAGACAAATGAATGTTGTATACAAATATACAGTTCACGAAATAAAAACCTTATTTTTTTACAGTGTTTATTTTACATGATGTCAGCCTCGTGGTGTAATGGTCAGCGCGTTTGTCTACCATGCATGGGGTATCGGGTTTGATTCCCGACATGGTAGATATGAAATATTAATTGAAATGAGTGTTTTCACACTAGAATATTTCATAGTCCCTGGACTGGTAAGGGAAGCCTAAGACTGATCACCTTACCTTAATGTAACAAAATTGATCAAGATAAGCTGCTATTGGTGTACCAATACAGTGCCCTGTGCACCATTCGGTGCGGAAAAGGAATGATGATGATTGTTTTACATGAAAAACATTAAAACGCAAACGGGCACTAAGTAACAACAAAACATACTACAGTCAAATGGGCGCGTAAAAGAAACACTGTAACATTTTTTTTCAATATTTATCACCCTTTTTTTATAGTCTATATACTTAAAAAAACGTTAATGAGGTTTTTATTTAATTATCTGACAACATAATTTAATTTTGAATGATGAAAAACTCTTTTTTTTTTGGAAACAAATATTTTCGTTTCTATGATTTACCCAAATATATCAATTTGAGGGCTATTTTTAACGAGTTGTAAATAACTCACTATTAGAAAATAGGAACCAATTTGTGGTAGAGCGAGGTGCGAGCGCTTCGAACCTCGGACCTCTGATCCGTGAGTGCGCGACTAGCCACGGGACCACAACCCGGTTCTGTTTATCTCGTGTAAATGTTAATTTGATTGAGTTTTCAAGTTCTCATTTGTGAAAAGCAAGTGTCGAAGACGAAGCCATATGTGGAAAATATCTACAGGATAAACCATATTCATATATGTGGCGGACGGTGAAGAAAGTTATTGTCGGAGTAAGATTTTCTATTACAGACTGGTAAGTAGGTGGTTATTTCTTATGAAGAAAGAAAATATTGATCTTGGACGTTCATATAAACACAATATCATTGACCTAAGACTTCCATAACTGAGTGGAACGAGTTTCACATCCCGAGTAAGAGAAAGAATTCTAGAAAAAGTTAGCTTCGTTTCTACAACGACCAACGAGTTACTAGTGTTTTATTGTATGTATAATAAAATTATTTAAGTTGAATTGAATAAAAATGACCAATCTTTTACGAGTATATGCACAGTTTTATTTTTTATAAAAGATTTCAAAACGTTAATAACTCTAAAACACGTTAGAAATGAACAATGAATAATTCCTTAACTTTATAATTACTGTAGAGAACGATAATTACCAGTTGCAGAATCTGCTTTATATTCTGTTTTTATTTATTTATTCATATTTTACTGTTACAAACTATAATCAATAATAAAAATAACGTGACCTCACTGGGGACCTACTCGTGTCGAGGACACTTGACAATATACTTTTTAAAAATGTTTTTACATTTGAGAATAAACAAAGAAGGCTAACTTAATAAACAGAGATAATTAACAACATATTTAGACAGTTTCAAAAACTAGGGATATACTCGTATGTACAACTATATTGTTTATATTACAAAACGCACAATAAAAATAACAAAAACCTAACATAAGCTATACATTTGTGGAGCAGTTGATTCAATATTGGTTTGGGCGAATGAGACAATCCATTTTACTTCTACCTAGCTCCACTATCCATTTTTTAAAGCCTTTTTAAACATTGATAAAAATAATATGTTTCAATTATTTCCATATTTTGTACAATATTTTTCTCATACATTTCTAGGTTTATATAAAGTATTGTAACATCGCTATTGATCTCTTGCGTTTATTTTTTAATATTGCTGACATTAATCTTTATTATAAGGTTATGTATATGTATTTTTACTCACTACAAACTACAAACTTTAAAATATCTTTTTTTACTTAAATTTTAATTTTTAAACAATTTTTTATGTTTTTCTTTTTCCTTCTCTTTTTTTACAATTTCATAATTAACCTTACATATAATTGCTTTATAATATGGAAACTTTACTGGTCCATTAGAGTTAAGTCTAATTGTGTAAAATATTAAACTTTGTAACTGTACTGTATGTTTCCTAAATAAAAGAAAATTAAAAATAATAATTTAAAAAAATATATATTTGGATAATTTATATAGCGCCGATTTTGTGAAAATCACCTCAAGGGCGCTGTACAATAAATAAATATCCCAGCACGTATTGCAGCTACAGAGCGCATGGATGGTTGGGGTTTTAGTTCATCGTCTAGAATTATAATATATAGGAGCTAGATTACAGCACATCTTGCAGCTACAGAGCGCATGGACAATAAGAAATCTAGCCCCTATTTACATTTTTTTTAAATTTGACAATGAAGTTTAGAGTTGTAGTGTTATTTTAAAAAATTAAATAAAAAACAAATTTATAAAAATAGAAGTTAGATTACAAGTCTTGCAGATACTGAGCGCATGTTTGTTATATTTTGTTGTAATTTTTCTAGTTATTAAATTTATTCACCTAAATGTACGAGTATTTTGGCTTCGTGGTGTAGTGGTCAGCGCGTTTGCCTACCATGCAAGAGGTCTTGAGGTTCGATTCCCGACATGATTGAGATGAAATATTTATTTAAAAGAGTGTTTTCACACTAAAATATTTCATAGTCTCTGGACTAGTACCTGAAGCGTAAGACAGATCATTTTACCTACACGCAACAAAAATGATCAAGATACGCTGCGATTAGTTAGCAATGCAGTGCCCTATGCACCATTCGGTGCGGAAAGGGAATGATGATGATGATATCTATTTTACTATATCTCTTTTCTGTTTAATAGGCGATATCAGATTTTTGGTGAGTTTTTTCTGAAAGTGCCCATTTCAATTTATGTTAGAATTTTCTTAGTTTGGGTACAGGTTTATCATTTCAAATATTATTTTGTGTTATTTCTGTACATATACCTTTATTGTCTATTGTTTGTGTCCATGTTGTTATGACTTTCTGTTTGTGTTGTTTTAATGTTGTTTTTAATGCTTATTTGTAAATTTATGTAGCTTGTTTTGGGTCGATGTTATCATGTTTTGGTAGAAAGCCCTAATAAAGGGAAAAAAGTACTTACGTAGTATACAGTATAACTGATAAATCCAGTCAATATCCAAATTAAATCTAAATTCATTCTTTTTGACCACCTTATCGCCTACTCATTTTCAAATGACGATGCCCATTATTGATATATGTTTTTTACATTGATTTTTTTTAATTCGTGATAAAAAATAAGTAAATTATTTTCTTTTTCACCTCTCCGACTATCCCTATGCAAATAAATATGTCGATCGATTGCTCCGTTGAGACGTGAAGGAAACACAAACAAACAAACAAACGCACTGTCGCATTTATAATATTACTATAGATTATACCATCTATCGAGCTACATAATACATTTTAAGTGACAATTTCAATGCTGACATATGCCGGTCAATGTAAGAAAAATAAATACAGAGACAGCTTTAGTTGTTCATAATGGATTCCTCGTAAGGATGGGTATAATTTTATTTCAATTTAGTAGTGTCATTTTTTGTGTTCTTTTTAACTGAATGTTTTCTTAACTCGATATTTTCAAACAGCCCGAGCTGTCCATGTTTTTATTTTAACTAAGCAGGTACGCGCAAATATTTTAATTTAATTTATTTTCTTTTAAAACTATTTATAGTTCCTTTAGGAATTTAATGATCTCATTGAACTGTTATATTTTATCAATACACTGACGCGCTTTCATTCCTGTTATTTATATATATCGTCTTTAGGTAAATGCCGACAATGATCTAACGTAGAGAACACCAACCTAATAAATTGTATCCATCGGCTCTCTAACGAGAATATTATTTTATTTATTTGCTCACGATTTGCGCTTACAGTTGGCAACCATGTAATATCGTCTATCGTTAAACGTTATCAGATAGAAAACCGTTTAAATTATTCCGCTAATTGCAATTAAGGCAGGTTTGTACAAGTCGTTACAGAAAAAATAATGAAATATTAATACAAAATTGATAAAATGGATTTATGTTGGCAGTATTTTAGTTGACTTGAAACATTTAATATGATGTCTTCTGTATTACATTTTTCATGATTTGAATATCATAGAATATCTGAAAGGTATCAATGATACCTACAATAATGCCAGTAATATAATACCCAAGGTAGAACTATGCGAACAATAACATTAAAAATAAAATATGCTTTAAATCAACTATATTTTAGTATGTCCAAATATTTGTAGGGATAGACTGAATAACAAGGAGATGAAAGAGTTGAAGAAATATGGGTGTTCAAACAAAGGCAGTATGGTAAATATGAGATAGTTTATCAGTGTTTTATTATTACCTAAACAAGCACATTAGCTTGCCATTGGCAGGTCATGAGCCCTGTAAAGGAGTAGTATTGAAAATTTAATTTGTGTTTTCTTATTTTTGTTTAATTTTTTTATTTCTTAAAAATTTTATTTTATTAAATTTTATTCTATTTTATGTGCTTAGAAAAGCAGAAAAAAACATAATTGTAAATGGAAATGTAAATGTTATGTATGAAGCAACTTACAAAATGTATTAGAATAATACATACGGCCTCTGTTTTATTGATTTTTTAAAGTTATATTGTCAGAATTAAGCCCTTTTCTCTTGGTTTCTTTTTTAACCTGTTTTTTTTTGTATTGTTTTTAAATAAATCAGTTTTCAGGATTTTTTTGTCTATTTAAATATTCAGACTCGGTTTTTGAATCCGTTTATTAACGTATTTCTTTTTATCATAAAAGGGTTACCACAAACCAAACACGTGATTTGTGGGTATCTTTTTTACAGTATCTGCATGATCAATAAACTCGTAAATTTCTAAGCCTGTCGATTTCGTAAAAAATCAAGTTTTTTTAACGACTATCGTGTCGTGCTCGTCTTCACACAAATGATTTCAGATGTATATTTAAATTACATCTTCTATTTTTTCACACCAGATTCTGTTTTTAGCTAGAAATAAAACTCCTTTACAAACCTTCATGTAATTGACATGTTACAAAACAACATTACAAGCAAAATGAAAGTAAATGCATTATTTAAAATTATCTGACGGTAATCAGTGGCCAATTTTATTAAATATTAATTTAATTTGAAGCTACGTTTAAAATAAAAAGAACTTAAAACGAACTTTAATTTCTTAGGTTTTCATAGCCGTTCAGAAGAACAATGAGTTTTACTGGGTTATTATGCCGTGTGTCGTTCGCTCTCTTTCGTTCTAACGTTTCAGATCGCATAACAGTATCTATTATCACGGTTGACGTTATTTGTGTAGATAAAGTTATATACACAGGATTTGTACTTTGTACTGTGTCGCAGTCGTTGCTATGAATATATGCAGCTTGTTGATCTGGAATTTGTATCATTTTACAGTCTGCGCTGATTTATTTTTATTTTATCTGATTTTTTAATTACTGGGAACCAAGATGATAAAAATCGTATCAATTCATCTCTGTTTATATTGTACGGATATTTGTAAAATATACAAACTTATGTAGGGTCTTTTGCATGGATTAATTTCGTGTCGGTTTGTCTGATAAGTTGATTGAATTGGTGTTTATTAATTACATTCTACAATAAAGTATGAAATCAATACAACATGAGAACCTGTGTACCTATTTGTAAAAGTTGTAATGTTAAATTAATTATAAAATACTAAATAGGTTGACAATGTGATACTGAAGGGCGGGACAAATTAGTGAAATGAAACCAATTTAGTTCTAATCACCAAGTAGTAAATTTAGTTACAATAATTTATTAAATACTTTTTTTATACCTCGAAAATAAAACATGATAATAAAATTCAGACGGTCATTGTGAAAAAAAAGATTTAAATATTCAATTAGGCAAACGGCCTACTAAATAAATATTACCACAAGAATAAAAACTTTTTTTTACAAATTAAAAATTCATTTGCTGTCACAGATTTTCAATAGATTATCGATGAAAATGTTAAATTTCGAAGTTTTCGAAGAACGAATCACATACTTTTGAAGTTTGTTCTAAAGTATCCATATACTCAAATCACTGTGATACCATAGAATTAAAAATAGTCCAGAAACCGCATACGGGCATCAAACAGAAGGCGACTAAACTACTCATAAATTAGTAGGTTTACGTTTTTTTTTTTTTTTTTTTTTTATTTATTTACAATTTTAAAAAACCCGTTAGGGTTACATTAGAAATTTAATATTGTCTAGTCATTTTATGTCTCGTCTAGTCTAGTTAGTTCAGTCATCATGTGCTTTTTCAGATTGATTTTAAATTTGTCTCCAGTAAAAGTTTTCAAGTAGTAAGGTAGGTCGTTGTAGTGTTTAAGTCCATTATGTAGTATTTTTGACTGTCCTGTGTTTGTCTTTGCTTTTTCAATATGATAGTTTGACCCATTAGTTTCTTTGTAGACGTCGTTCAATACGAAACTCCTGATTTGAATTCAACTATGCCGTGTTGTGTCCTTTTAAAGTATAGAAATACTGCTAGGATCTTATAGAAACAGGATGCAATCACATTTCACGTGTAATTGGCAAATGAATGTGTATGTAACAAATGCATTGCTTAAAAATTGAATTATTTTTTCATCTGTCAGATTGTCGAAGAAACAAAATAAACATTTCGTTAGTGTTGCCAGGGTAGTAATTTTTTTTTACCCTTCTTTGCTCATCTAATGAGAGAACTAATAAAAATTGGACCTCGGATTAAACAACTCTGTGGTGGGAATTTGGTCGACATTATCTTTAAAACATCAAATATTATTTAACATGACAAAAAAATATCTGTTTTATGTCAAATAAAATTTGTTTTATTGTTCAAGTTCAAAGTTTATCATTTAAATTACTCTAATTAAATGACCCTTTACTTATCCACTCTGTTGTGTCAATCAATATTGCCACATGTACAATAAAATTTTAGATAAATTAACTCATTGCTTTATTTTTTACCTTACATTTGTGTTATAATTATATTTTTTCCCATCGTGGAACATTACACGGCGGCATCACAAATGCGCGCGGTGAAAGTGAGGCATAGTGGGGGAATTATTGGACACAGTCCAATGTATTCGAATATGATTCTACGTTCCTTCTGGACTATTCTTAATTCTATGTGTAATACATTAATCTATTTAGTTTCGTTAGTGCATTGTCAGTAGAAAGATTACAAAATCTGCATCAGAAACGGAATTATATTATTTTAATGAGATATCAGTTTTCACTTGTACCCCGTGGGAAAGTGGTTTACCGTTCTTTGAGATCATCTGTGAACAGTTAAACTAAACTGTTTCCGTTTCAAATATCATGGTTGTTTAAAGATCGATCTGTTGGCCATTTTTCATTTAACTGTTCAGCGAACACGATTGTGCGTTGCTAATAAATAATGAAAAATCATCTGCAGTCTTGTACGGGTCACTGACTTTCTGGCTTTGTGAAAACCTTACTTTCTGATGCAAGAGATAGCTGTCAAGTTTCGAGTTACCGTTTTCATTTGTTTTATAAATAAAAAAAAATAAAAAAAAAACATTTATGAGATTCGATGATTTTTTCGCTTGTTTTTTATTTGTCTATGTCCCAACGCAGCTCAGGACGAAAGTTTATTGGAGTTTTACTTTATAAATGTTTAAATTGCAATAACTTAATTTATGTGTTTGGTTTTGCCAGAGTCAAATTAAGTGTTGAGTTACATAAGTATCACATTAACGAATAAGTACTTTTACAAATAAACTGTTTTAAAAGAGTAAATTAAAAAAGGTTTTTAAATAAATTTGAACAATCTTGTGATTTGGATAAGAAACAAGCGTAAACATTTGAGTATGAAAAGGAATCTTTAGTTTGATCTTACATTCAAGGAATTTGTATTTATCTACTGTGAGTGGAAATTGGAAGAAAACATTGTTTGGTTCACCGATGTTCGGACCACGTTCACTAGCAAACAATGGGCATCAAAAAGAGTTAAAACAAAGGTAATGTGATAATTATGACAGAAGGTTTGTGTGTGAAAAAAAAACGTAAATTCATTTGGAAACAATGTTTTTCCCGAGTCCGGATGAAATGTAAACATACATTATGTGTTAAGTAGATCCAGAATCCCGGCATGTGATTTCGACGACTCGATGGCTACTCTCATGTAAAAGTCTTTAAAAGGAAATCGGGAGGAGACTAGTTCGCCTCGTGGGATATAAGTAAGTGCGTTTGACTATCACGCCTTAGATTCACTCACGATTAAATTTTTGCAAGATCAACGTAAAGTATGGATTGAATACGTGACATTTCACAGCCAAATTACATAGTCCCTGGTATGGGGCCTAAGGTTCAGGACTGATTATCTTGCTTTAATGTTTATTATAAGTAATCGCTGATGCTATGGTTCGTTGGGTGCGGATAAGCGAATGATTATTATAGAAAAAATAACAGAAAACAAACCGTACAAACACAGACAAAAATGAAACATTTGTTGGGCTTAGTGAACATTTATGACCGTCAACGAATGCAAATTACAAAATATATTCATACTACAAAATGTATCACGGAGATTAAAATCATAAAATTTTAAAAATAAGGAAATACAGGATAAGAAAATTTCCAAAACATTATTAATTCAGTCAACGGCAGGTCACAAGCCCTGTAAATGACTACACTCGTACAATATTTCCTTATTAAAGTGTTTCTTTATGATTCTCTAAATATCTAAGAATTAATAGTTTTTTTAACAAAACATAATCTTTCGGTAATACTCCTAACCGATTATTTGTTATTTTTTAATCTATTCTCATGCTTCTGCTTCTTCTTTTGCCTTCATCTCCCCACTGCTGGATATAGGCCTCTTCCATATCCTTCCATCGTTCTCTGATTTTAGCCTTTTTTTAGTAATTTCTTTTCCCTCACAGGGGTTATATCGTCGGCCCATCTTTTTTGAGGTCTTCCACCCCGTCTTTTATTCTCCCATTCTCATGCTACCCACCCTTAAATCAAGAAAGAAGATTTAAACTCTTTTCCGAAATTGCCACATCATTCTGAAATCGTCATTCGTTAAGTCAAGTGTAAATCGTAAATATATTTTAAACTAACGAACTATTGCAAACAACAAAAAGTTTGTTTGCAATAGTTCGTTAGCCTAAATAGTGTACCATCGCAAAATAAAATTGCGGCGCATCTTATTCAAGGAAGGTTCATTCTCATATCTCTATCCTTTCTTTAAATTCTTTTAAACTCACATTAAACTGAATCAATATTCGTTTTTACAACAAAGTCTTAGTCTAATTAAAAAGACCGTTACAAGCGCGTAGTCGGCATTTCAATTGGTGGGCAATCGCTTTCCTTGAATTCATTTTCAAATGTAACATTGTCGTGATCAGATGTGACGCTACACATAAAATGATGACGTGTATGATGAGAAAATACTTAAAGTTACACTACAACTGAGAAAAATAGAACAGATAATATGTAGTGTTTCATTCATAAATAAAATAAAATTTATTGATAATAGGTTTTTTTTTAATTACACGTCATTTTTTTTTAAGTACTTACATTAATTTTGACGCTGACAACCAGTAGAACAGTTATGGTAAATAATTACATGAAAACATATGTGGATATATCTTATAGCTTTTATCACGCGAATATTTGGATGTGTATCATGATTTAATATCACTTTTTTTTTAAATTGTTGAGTGCTACGCAATAATTGTGAAATGTAAGATGCAGCTAGTAAAAAAATAAAGAGTTATATCATCATCGTTCCCTTTCCGCACCTTCTGGTGCTTAGGGTACTCTGCATTGGTACACCAAACTTGATCATTTTTGTAACATGATGGTAAGATGATCAGTCCTACACTTTGGGTGCCAGTCCAGGGACCATAAAATATTCTTGTGTAAAGTGTGTAGTTTTTAAATATTTTCATGTCAACCATCCAATCCAGCCCGAGAATCCAGCCCGAGACCTCTTGCATAGTAAGTAAACGCACTGATCATTTTTCACATTTTTTAACTAACTAAACAATTAAATGTAACTGAACTCTTCAAATTAGAATCCTTATGATGTAATTGTAGACGAAGAATTAAAGCTTGAAAAAAACTTTACTAAACATGAACACAATACGAGAATATCAGAAAAATGTCATATACAACCTTCTAAAACGAGAAAAGGACAATCGAGACTAATAAACCGTGGACTGAAATTATACAATAATCTACCAGACAAAACTAAACAAAAGACTCACACAGCCTTTACAAAAGATGTTGAAAATATTATTATTAACAGTAGAATGTGAATTTTAAAAGTAAAAATATTTTGTTAAATGTATGTAACCCGTAAGGTTTTAATCAATGAAAAATTTTAATTTAAAAAAAAGAACACACCACGAGGCCGGCCTAATAACGTATATATTAACTGTATTTTAAACCGTAGAATACACTCCGGGTTTTGTTAAAATTAAATGTTTATGCACTCGTGATAAACATTTATCTTTTGTTCCATTTTTATATAAATTCTGGAACGTACATCTTAAAATCCAAATACCAGACATCTACCAGTGCTTATCTTGATAAAGGTTGGTATCTACTAAAAAGGTTAAGTGATTGTAAACAGCTATTAAGTTTAGGTTTTGTAGTTGCATTATAATATGTATATTTGCAGGAACTAGATACTGCGCCATATTAAAATACACGTGTGATCACGTGCATTGCATACATTATAGAGTCAGACTAAGAAGCAGCAGTTTGAGATAAAATGGTGTATGCTTTAGATAGTAATTCAACTTTAAGATTTGACTTAACAAACCTTTACAATGTTTACCAAGATAGTAGTCTAAGTTGTAGGATTTTAATATCAACGCATTTTTTAATAAAATTTAAAAATTACTTTGTTTTTTACCACTTATTTTTTTCTTCTATCGACCGGTTTCAAAACTACACAGGCTTCTTTTCCAAGGTATACTAAACTAATGAATCACATCCTATTTCATTATATCAGTTTGTGTGTATGGAAGTAATATATCAAGTAATTTTATCTTGTAATGTGAGATGGATTCGTTCAAAACTAGACAGGAGTAGACTAAAGGAAACATAGTTTATTGGGTTATTTATATTTTTTTCTTATTATAATTCGCTTTTTTAATATCTAAGAATATCTAAGTGGTCGAATTTTAATATTTCATTTTCAACGCGGATATCTTTTAATCCAGCGCCCTTATCAAAATTATGATTATTTTCTTTCTGATAGTTAGCAAATTAAAAAAAAAAGAATATTTAGGCTCATTTACTGATAGTTAGCGAATTCAGAAAGAAATATTATATTTAGGCTCATTTACTGTAATATTAGTATTTTTTAGTTTTTCCAATGTTATTTATAAAAATAATCTATAAGTAAAGTATACCTTAGAAAAGAAGCTTGTGTATCTTTGAATCGGTCGGTAGAAAAAAATAATAAGTGGTAAAAAACAAAGTGGTTTTATTAATTTTATTATTATGAATAGCAACAAAGTTAGTGCTTCAAATAAAAAAATTCATTCGAAGAAAACGGTCATTTTTTTAGTGTA
>NW_028280547.1:0-40885 GCF_059751315.1 Micrasema longulum | reverse complement strand
TGCCCAAAAAGAAAAATATACTAGTGTATCAATCATTTGTAGAAAGCAAACGAAACTATTTTTTACCATTCTTAAACGATTTTAATGGGTTCATATACTTTTCATACATCTTCTCATGCACGCACGCCGATTATTCCTACTCTTGACATATCCATCTTTAAGTATTTGATGAACCAATACGAAAAAGTGAAAAATTAATTACAATTACTATGGCGATTGCTTTTCTCGACACACCGGTGAAATTCAAATATGTGATTATTGCATTATACGTCGCAAAGCGTAAATAATTTGAAATTTAATATTAGGTGTTCACAGATGTTCCATTGTGATCGCGAATACGATTAAAAACCATGGTGTGAAATTGTTATCACGTTGTTTATTAGCACGTCGATAGTTATTTGTGATTGAGCTACGGGGTTCTAGATTTATTTCGCATACAGAACGGTATTCTTCTATGGACAAAGACTTAAAAATTATACATATATTTAATCATCAATTATTGGCCTTCTACTAGAGTTAATAGTGGACATTTCTCCTAATCCACCCCTGTGTTCCATTGCGCCCCCACCCCTTTCCCCCTCATCCCCCTCCAGCACCCCGGCAGACGTGACAATAGGCAGTACTCAGCCTACTACAGTAAATTAGAGGCAGACTGACAACGAGCGTGCTTTCTGAATTCGGAAGATCAGGTGCACTTATGTCAATCGAAATCAGTTCCGGTATTTCTCCAGTTAGGGAGTGATCCTAGCACACGTTGCTTCATATAATATACACAAACGTATTAGAGACTTCAAATATTTATTCATATTTTTCAATACTCGTATGCCTTCTGATATTCAAAAATAATAATATTTCATACGCGTATCGCGAATACTTAATAAGTTCAAGCTGTCATAAGTATTTGTAAAAATGTGACGTGCGAAAATCAGCTTGACAAATAAGTGCTAATCATCGCAGGAAGCGACATTAGCACGTCACAATAGAGTCAAAAAGACTGAGTAAAAGACAGCTCCACTATCTAATACTTTTCATAATAAACAATGTTATGACTATGTCCAAATGTTTGTGGACTGCCTGGAATTTATTTTTATTTTTATTTTTGAAACCAACACAGTCATACTTATAAACAATACATACAGAATGACAACAAATAACAAGAACAATTATGGTTTTCAAATAGGAACAAAAATATAAAAAACAAGACGTACTATTTGCCAGGGGAGAAAGGAAGTGGGATGGGAAAATAGGGAAGGCAGAGAAGAAGAAAGAAAAAAGAGTAAGTAAATATAAAACAAAGAAAAAATAAATAAAAATGAATATGAATGTACACCTGCAACATACATACATATACATACACACACACATCCATCTGAGCGCTTTCTCCTAAGTAGGCATCTTCAAGACTGGTGAATCGTTTACGACGTTCAGAGCTTTTATATTATTCTCAACATATTTTGGAGATAAGAAGATCAAATAAGTAAAGGGAAAAGAAGTCTTGAAGATGTCTACTTAGGCGAAAGCGCTCGTTGGTCAAAATAATAAAAAAGTAAAACTAAACCAAGAAGTTTCATTGATAATTTTATCAAAATCATTAACTATGCAATTTTATCAAGAAATATCAACAACAAACATCAATATGTTTATACATATATATATACACACACACACACACACACATGAACATATACGCATCCACAAATGCACATACATACACGAACATGTATATAATTAATAATAAATTAATTAAAACCAATAAATAAAAATAAAACATTATGCTCTTGTGACGTATCTATCGCAATTTTGATATGTCTTTCAAAACAATATTTTCTTTCGTTGAAAAGATCTATTGTGCTAATGTTTTTATCGTATGACGAGCATACTCGATAAATGTATTCATTTTTACCCAGATTCGATTGTTCAAGAGATATTGAAAAAATATGATTTAGTCTACTACTGAATTGAACCTGTGTATTCTAAATTTAGATACTTATAGCTCCTTAGGGAGGAAATTCAGCCTGCCTACAAACATTTGGACATACTCAAAATATTGGTGATTAAACTTACTGGTATAAGAAGTATAAAAATTGTAAAATGAGGAATTTCACTCCTACATGAAATTTGATATGAAAAATGTATTGTTGGGCGCGGTAAAGATTAGAGCAATTTGATGTACACCAAAGTTTCTTGAACATCTTTGAAAAAAATATTAAAAATAATTTGAATACAAACGAACTACTTTGCATGACGTCATTATTTCTTCTGAATCAACAAATGATAAAAGAGAGAATTTGAGACGTGACACGCGAAGTAATTTCAAAAACATAAAACTTAAAAAAATCATAGCACTTATAACACGATACATAATTTATGATTTTTTTTTTTGCTTAGTTTAATAGTTAATTAACAAATAATAAAAAAATACTTCACTTCCTCATTGTTTTCAGGCGTTGCCTAGTAGATGAAAAAATTTACACAGATGAATCTCACACACAACAATAAAGCTTTCAGCTATTTTACTTCACACAAGTAAACAGGTGGGAGAGCTAAGGAAATGCGGATGTTTAAACAAAAAAAGAATAGTGAGGTTACAAAGAGTGTAAAGTAGCCACTTAAACTCTGTAAATGTCTGTAAAATAGTTGCGAGAACAAACAGAAAATGTTATTTCTGGGATACTGCAATCTAATATTTCACAAAATACGTATATATTTATTTTGTTGTATTTTTACGTACAATCAATAAAAAAATTACTATTACATCAATCAAAAAACTCCGTTCTTGAATAGACTTTTTTTTGCCAACATGACCAAATTTTTTTCTTCGATTAGGAAATTAAGTGCTAAAAAAATTGGTTATAAAAGATGTTTTCTTACACGCCATAAAAATTAGAGCATTAAATTTTTTCTCGAAAATGTATGAAAAAAATGTCAGAAATGGTTTTAATAAAATTAAACTATTTCGAATGACGTCACGAGTTCTTGCAAATCAACCAATTATACAGTTGTGATAAATGTATGGTTTCCGGGAAAGCAATTTAACAAACAGCAGAAATCTCCGTAGAGAACTTGAGGCGTTACATTGCAAAGTTTTTAAAAAGCACACCGATGATAGTACGATACATAAAAATTTTTTTTTGCTCAAATCGAACAAATGCAATAAACCCACTCACTCGTTGTCAATTATATTGTCACAATCATAGAACAACGACACATGTGATTATCTTCAATTTTAAATGAGAACGATTTATTTTTTTGTTGACACTTTATATCACAACATGACAAGTATAAAAGTACATCACTTGATACTTAGTTAGTTACACATATTTATTTATTTTAATCTGGAAAAAAAAGCCTGTGTATAACTTTTTCCAGATCAAATATAAAAGAAAGTCAACGTCATATTTTTCAAGCATCCGTCGTTTTTCTACGATCCCGACGATTTGTAAAGCCCTTTTTACTTGTTTCATGTTTTTTATAATATGACTAAAAGCGTCACATTTTTTACTTTTTATCGTCATCTTTTTGCTTCATTTTATTGTTATCCGAACAATATGGTGCATATGACATTAAAATGTTACACCAAATGCAGCTTAACTTGATCCTCTGTTACATAAAGGTCTAGGAACAATGAAATATTACAGTTAAACACCACTTCTAAAACCATTTTTTTATGTTGGCCTTGCCAAGAATATCTATGCATGGAAACAAAACGTTTTGAGGAATTCCGTAAAATGATGGTTCAAATGAACTATTTTTAATGGTTGTAGAAGGTGTAAAGTGACACGTGGCAGCCCTTAAGGTATTTGCATTGTCACGGGGAGGTCAATAGGGTAGATATTGGTATTATACAAGAGTTTACCTCAATAACAGGGGAGTGTATAGTGCTGACTGCGCTAACCCTCTTTACGTTTTGGACATCATGACGTCATTTTAATGATTTATTCACTCAGAATTTAAAAGCATTTGTATGCAATGCGGAAAGAGGAAACGTAACTCTGGATGAATGATGCCCTATTAGCAATATTTTTAGTGTGTTTTAATCTTTGCAGACAAGTACTGATATTGAAATCAAGTATTACAAGCCCCGTAAATGCCTAAACTTCCAACTATTATATTTTACAAAATGCGCTATAGCTGTTGAATTATTTATTTTGTTTAAATACTTTCAAAATGGATAAATTTTTAATTGGAAAAACATTCAAACTGAAAATCGAATTCGTTTCAGTGCGCAAAACAGCGTTTAATTAATACATTTCATGTTTTATACAGCATTATGATTGTAAACTTAGTCTAAAGACTTTTCGGTGGGACACAAGTGTTAAAACCGGTTTTTTTATACACGCATATTTGAAATTAAATAAAAAAAACTCTATAAACAAACTAAACAATTAAATATAACTGCACTCTTTCAACTTGAATCTTTAAAATTAATGTCTTTAAAAGAATGAACTGAAAATCCGCAGTTTCAATCTAGTGTGGTGATCTTTTTTCAAGTCGGGAAACGATTTCACAAATAAACGAGTTTTAATTTTTTCTGAAAAGCGATTCCGTTGCCTAATTTCGTGCTTCTGAAAGTAGGGCATTCCACGTTAAAGTTCCGGCTATTGCAAAAACCCTATTCCCAAATTTATAACTCTAGTTGCGTAACTGAATTTTTAATTAATAAACAGCGATTTTTGGCGGCCTCCGTGGTGTAGTGGTCAAGGCGCTTAACTCACGCGCGGTAGGTTCCGGGTTCAATTCCCGGTGAGAACACAAAAAATAAATAAATGTGATTTTTCTCAAGCCTGGGTGTTCTGTGATGTAATTCACCACTGTAATTGGGCCTCATGGCCTGTTGTGGTGCAAAAAAAAATCTCGTTCAACAAATGAAGTTTTTTCACCTTCCCTATAGCAAAACAGGAGGCTGAGCTGAGGAGAGTGAGGCGCCTATCTACCAGCTCGTCCGATCCATTGAGGAGCCGTGTTATGCATTGCCTTGTACGAGGTGTGTTCAGAAAATAACGGGAATTTTTAAGTTTTGCGGATTTGGGGAGTCCATTGTATTTTTTTTTATTATGTTCGAATACATGCCCCTAAAGTATGCTTAAGTTTTCAGCTGTATTAATTGCTTACTTTGTTTGTGGCAGCCGCTAAGGTTAGACGTCTTTTTATGAGCTAAGCGATTTTCGTTTGTTAAAAATTTGTATAAAATTTTGTGTAAAAAATAAAATGAAGTATACCAAAGTGTGTTAAATGTTAACAAAAGCGTATGATGAATCTGCTATGAGTTAAACAAAATTTACTAGTAGTATAATCGTTTCCAAGATGGCCGTGAAGACGTTGAAGATGACGAAAGACCCGGACGCCCCAACACATCAGCAACCGATGAAAATGTGGAAGATTAATGAAATTGTTATGAACGATCGCCGAATCACAATCAATGAAGTTTCTGATTATATCGGCATATCGATTGTCTGAAATTTGAAATTTTTTCGAATGTTTTGGGTATTTGGGCAGAAAAAATTGTTCCAAAATTCTTAAATTTCGAAAAAAAACAGCGGCGAATGGAAGTTGCTCAGGTGGCACTAAATGAAGTCAACGACGATGCAAAATTACTGAAACGTATTACAGCAGGTGACGAAACATGGGTTTATGGATAAGACGTCGAAATAAAGACTCCGTGGTCCCAGTGGAGGCATTTTGGATCGCCAAGGCAAAAATCGCCGAGCTCGCCGAACACGTCTAACCTTAGGGGCTGCCACAGACAAAGTAAACCATGAATACGCCTGAAAACAGTATTCCTTGTTTAATTTGTCTGTGGCATGTATTATGTAATAGAAAACATACTTCAGGAGCATGTTGTATATCAACATACGAAATTGATAATCGGAATCTCCAAGCGCGCGAAATTTAAAAATTTCTGAACAAACTTCGTAGATCAATCAACACAACTTGTACTCGACCTTTTCTAAAAAACGTAGTTGGTGAAGATTTCGAAGCAGCGGTGTCATGTGATCGTACTTTGAAACACCAAAGATCAACCTGGCGGCTGCATTCAGAATAGTCCGCCATCACTTTATTTTATATTTAGGTAAACCAGCATATATTTTGTTGCAGTAATCAACTAGTGGTATCACAAATGCGTTCATTAATGGGTAAATGTTTTCGGATACACAAATGACACAAAACCTAAAAAAGCATCATCAGTATCGCTAAAAATCAAAGAAAATTAAATCAGAGAGTTTTATTTTTCATCATTATCATTCATTTTTTTACACCCAATGATGCATAGAACACTGCACTGGTAAGCCAAATGCAGCCTATTTTGATATGTAACATAAAGGTAAGATGATTATTCTTACACTTTAAATGCCAGTCAAGAAACATTAAAATATTATAATTTAAACAACCTTTTAAATCAATATTTTTTTTTTTTTTTTACATTTTTTTTGCACCACGACAGGCCAGGAGGCCTAATTACAGTGGTGAATTACATCACAGAGCACCCAGGCTTGAGAAATATCACATTTTAATTTTTGTGTTCTCACCGGGAATCGAACCCGGAACCTTCCGAGCGTGAATCAAGCGTCTTGACCACTACACCACGGAGGCCGCCCATTTCAACCCACCCGGTTAGGAATCAAACCCAGAACCTCAAGAAAGGTAGGCGAACCACTTTAAAACGATGTGGACATATCTACACTTGATTTCCTTGTTCAAGATTTTTACCTGAGAGCAGCCATAAGCCACGCGTCTAGGAGTCGAAAACACGCGTCTAGGGATATTGTTCTATTTCGCACAAAACTATATTTTGCAACCACCCGGACATAGAAAAACAAACTATTTTATTTTTTTAGACAGACATAATGTACGGGTTAAGACCAGCCGACTTCTTCTGCTCAATTTTTTCTTCAAGTTTTGACTTCCTGTACTTGGCATACAGCGCACCCCGAGGGCAGTACTAATTACGCGCTACCCCAGGACTACTCCGTACTCCATATGTCTGAGTGACGTATGAATATTCATGAGTGTCCACCCCCTCTACACAGCCCCTCCCCACCCTTGCTCCCGCTACTGCTTTATCCCCCCCCCCACACGTCGTACACGTTAAGGGCTTTTTCAGTACCAACGCTTTGTTTTAACATCATTTTTACCTTGTCCACACCTTATGACATGACGCATACGTCACTACATCGAACGAGCGATGGTAATTTTTACAATTTTCAACCTCAAATCTAATATCATATAACTTTGACAGATGAACATAGGCTAACATATTTCGGGTTCAATTTTCAGTGCGACCATTAGTACCAATTTTTTAGATTTTTTAAATATTTTTTATTGTTACTATTTTCGGATTATGGATAACTTATATGGCGCCATTTTCGTAATATTATACCTCAATAGCGATTTACAAAGTGATTATATAAATAAATATATGTAATTGAGGCTTTTAAATTTGTAATTTAATTAAAACAATTTATTTTGCTATCGCATGCTACGGATTTATTCAAATTTATTCAAGTGGGTTTTAAGTTTTTTCCGAAACATCACTTCACTTTTATAGCCTCGCACCTCTGCTGGGAGAGCATTCCATGCCATAGGGCCTGCGACCGCAAATGCGCGCTCACTGAATTTAGTGCGCTGTTTGCGTAGAGTTATAATAACTTTTGTCTCTCGCCGTAAAAGTAGCTGATCTAAGCGTAAGACTCCTGTCATTTAGTTCATCTGGAATGCATAATTCCCTTAGATATTCAAAAGCAGAGTAAACAAGAACTGGATTTAATCCCTTTGGGAGTTAAAAACAGTAATATATTACAACAGAGATCTCTGTTGATCAAATTCTAGTCTGCATAAGTTTTGACAAACTCAAAATATTCCAGTCCATCAATAAAACTAGCTGATTCAAGAGGAAGCATAACCTTTCAAAATATTTTCGGGCATTCCCTAATAATATGTAGGAGAAATAATTCAATCAGAATCTCACCCGCATCAAGAAACACTTTAGCTCCTTAACTTCACAAAGATCAACAAATGGAAGAATTGAAAGAATATTGATATTCATACACACCCAAAATGGTGAATGTTACACAGTGTGTAAAATGGCCACTTAAACCAGCCGATGACCGGTCATAATCCCTGTAAATGCCTAGACTATAAAATGTCTGTACCTACAATACTCGATAATTTTACCACACATAGGTACAAATATAGTCTTCTTCTTCGACGTCTTCTTGAAGATCTGCCGATTTGTTCTTCTCAGACTACCATCTCCGGTGATGAGGCCCAACTATCCTTCCATCGATTAGGGTCTTCCAGGTGGGCGCCGTCCGGAAGGTAATTATTTGGCTGCTGTAGAGATTAATATATTGCTGCTCATTCCGTTTATATGGTCTCTCCAAATTTAGTACGTTTGTCTTTTAAACCATCGATATTGCCTAAAATTCTTTTTTCTTTATTTATAAAAAAACGGTATAATTATTGCCTGTCTTGGAGAAATATGAGTGATTTATTTTTTTAAATAAGAGACATAGATCAAATCTCGTAATTTATGTAGACTCATGTGACATCATAGCCACTCAAGGGTTGAACAAATATTAATATTTCACGTCAACTCAGCCAGGAATCGAACCCAGGACCTCAAGCATGGTAAGCGAACGCGCCACTACGGGACAAACATTTCCGATTACAGAATACAAAAAAATAATTGTAGATACAATTTTTTTATTTTTTTATTTATCCTCACCTCCCTGTTTTTTTTGTGTTCTGTGTCTCTTTAAAATCTTGTGAACGCGAGTATTAAAAAATCACGAGTATCCGTATATCATTGAGACGTGACGTTGACAAAAACGTAATCTATCCCCTCCCCTTTCTCTCCCTCCTATCCGCAATGAGAAAAGCTGTTACTGCAGTGAAAGGAAAAAAAATTGAACGCTTTTCTTCCCATTAATTCAGCTCCACGAAAAACGCCACAGAATTAAATAATGCACACAGCCATTAACGCACGAGTAAAAATAATACTACCTTCTGTTCTATTCCGGTGCACCCTCTTAAAGCTCTTAAGCCTTAATCGAAAATATAGGTTTTTATCTTGAAAAAAAACGAGAAAGACGTGGCATAACCAAATTTAACAAATACTTGACATGTTCAAAGTTGGATCAACATGCTTGATCAAATCAGCGTGCGTTCATTAGAAGATGTATGAATGTAGACGAAGCTAGGTCTCGATTTTTTGTATTTTATTTTATTTGAGAAACCAAAGTTTGTGTGGGGGTCATAGTTTATTGATCAATGTCACATAAATGTGAAAAGTATCACCTGAAATATAGAGTACGAACAGCAAGAAGAAACTCAGCGTTTTCTATTAGATACAATACATTTTATTCTCCAAACTAACAGTATTACACACAAAACGTTCGTCCACATAAGAATAACGTCTTGGAAAACGTTTTTCTCACATACAATTTTGTTCCTACCATGGAGAGGTGAAGAATAAAGGAACGCGACTGAAAAAAATATCATAAGGCGTGGTAACGCCAGTCAGTTCAACGCAGTCACTCAGTTCCAGCGTGCTGTCCAAGTGCAGCCAGTTCAACACATCATCGCCGTAACAGTGGTGCGACATAATTTAATTAATTTTTTTTTTATTTTATTTTTTTATTTTATTTATTTAATGAAAACAACAGCCATTACAATAAAAAATACAGTATATACAAATAAACCAAAATTTTAGGCCAATTATAGTTTTCTATATAAAAACTAAATAGAATGTAATTTTTTTTTTAAAAAAAGCGTACCTGTATTAAGCCACTCCGTATCATATCACTTGCAAAAAATAAAAAAAAAAATAATAACTAAAAGTACAAAATTTAATTTATTATTATAATTTTTAAATAATTTAAAAAAAAAAATCATTTTACGGATCCCCACGGAGTAGCTTCAGATCAGCTTTTCCTCTTAGACATAAATACAAATGTACAAGTATATAACAAATTACAAATGTTAAATAGATAGTACTGATTAAGTTAAATGATTATTATCTGCAATTATAGCCTTGGCATTTTTCTTATAGTTAATTAAAGTTAGAAAATATATATCAATTTCAAAAAAATGTTTGTTATAACTATTTAAGATTCTGGGAAAAGGTGCATTCTTGTTGTTATTTGTGCTTGATCTTCCAACATGAAACAATTGCTGCAGCCGAGTTGTGCGCTGAGGGATACGAATTTTAATTTTCTCAAGAAGTTGGGGACAATCTAATTTGTTATTTACTATTTTGTAAAGGAAGACGGTATCAGATATAGTTCTTCTGGATTGTAAGGTTTCAATATTGTGATATAGTACAGCTTCTTCATAGTTATTAAAATGTTCATTTTGTCGATAGTTTAGATGCTTCATAAAATTTTTTTGAATCCTTTCAATTCTTAAAATGTATTTGGAGTATTGAGGAGACCAGACTGTAGAGCAATATTCAAGAATACTGCGGACATGTGCAAAATATAATATTTTTAGTGTTTGTGGATAGTTAAATGGTTTACATACTCTTATTATAAAGCCTAATGTTTTGTAAGCTTTGCTGACCATCTTCTCTATATGTTTCTCATAAGACAATTTTTTATCCAAATATACACCAAGATCACGAATACAATCAACTTCGGTAATTGTGCATCCATTAATACTGTAAGAGGATGGTTTTAAAATTTTATTTCTAGTAAAAGACACTTTGTAGCACTTGGAGACATTTAAATAAAGTTTGTTATGATCGCAGTATTTAACGACCCTATCTAGGTCTTTTTGAAGATTGTTAATATCTTTTAAGGATTCAATTTTTGTAAAAATTTTCATATCATCGGCGTACAGGAAAAAAAAGGCAAACTCAAAGCAGTAAGAAATATCATTTATGTAAACATTAAAAAGAAGTGGACCTAAAATCGATCCCTGGGGAACTCCAGAAGGGACGCATTTATATAAAGATACAAACCCATTCACAACCACGGCTTGAAGTCTTTTATTTATATAAGAGCAAAACCATCTATATAGATCACCGTGAATTCCAATTAGTTTTAATTTTTCCTTAAGAACTGAGTGACAATCTTTGTCGAATGCTTTCGAAAAATCCGTGTATAGAACGTCAACCTGTGTTCTTTTGTCCATATTATAATGAACATAGTCAGTAAAGTGCATTAAATTAGTTAGAACAGATCTTCCACGAACGAAACCATGTTGATTGACGTTTAAGTATTGTTTAATCGCTGGATAAACCTGATCGTAAACGATGGATTCAAACATTTTACTGAATACTGAAAGAATTGATATAGGCCTGTAGTTATTTATTTCATTTCTACACCCTGATTTGTATATGGGAACTATTAAAGCTTCTTTCCATCGTTTGGGGAATATTCCATCACGAATAGACCAATTAAACAATATCGTTAGTGGCAAAGCTAAAGATTTGGCGCAATTTTTGGCAAAGATGGTAGGTATTTTATTACTTCCAGCACCTTTACTGACGTCAAGTTTACTAAGGTATTTATTCACTATATTTTCGCAAATATCAACATCATTTATACACTGTAAGTCACTTACTAGTCTAGTATTGTCTGGAACATGTATTTGATTATAATGGTTAAATGTAGAATGAAAGTATTCGGAGAACTTTTCACATATATTAATACCCTCTTCAATTATATCACCGCCATAACGCATCGATTTTGGGATAGAATTATTTTTTCTTTTGCTTTTAACATACGTCCAGAAGCATTTTGGAGCATTAATTATATTTTTTTCTGTGTTGCGTATATAGTTATAAAAATCTTCTTTGTTCAAACGCTTTTGACGAGATCGTAACAGGTTGAAAGTATGTTTGTCAGCAATGTTGTTATAGTTTTTCCATTTTTTTTGGTATTTAGTTTTCTCTTTTATAACCTTAATTAGAGCCTTAGAGTACCATAATGGGAATTTAGTGGTTCTTGGCATTTTGTATGGTACATGACGTTCAATGCTTTTATGAAGATAATTGTAGAAAGAGTCGACAGCTTGATCAATATTAATTTCCTTGAAGTCGTCTTGCCAGTCAATGCTTATAAGATATTCATTCATAGCAGTATAATTTGCTTTATGGAAAATATACCGTTTGTTCGGCAACTCTTCTAGTGGCAAAGTATTAAATTTAATTATATCAATTTCTAGTGCTGGATGGTGATTATCTTCAGCCACTATTGGAGTAAAAGAACGTGTTACTTTTAATTCCATATTTGCCAAAGCAAGGTCCAGACATCTTAAATTCGAGTTGTGTACATGATTATATTGTTTCGCATTTGTATATGATATGATATCTATGAGCCGTGCACTAACTGAATGTGTGTAAGAAGTTGCCGTAAGATACGTTTCATCTAGGGATCTGTTCCATTTTATGTCACTAAGATTAAAATCACCAATAACCACGAAATTATCGTCAGCGTTTTCGTCTGTTACCCGCATAAGGAGATCAAAAAAGCTGCAAGCATGAGAAGAGAAGGTCGGACCCTTGGGGAGGTAAACACATGCTATATGAAGTTTCCGCGCACAATCCGATTTTTTGAGCTGAATAGTGGCCCATACACATTCTGCTTCGCATAACCAATTAGGGTTTCTAGTGGCCTGAAACTCATGTTGAATACCCAACAATACTCCTCCTCCACGAGACTGACTTGTTAAGGAATAATTTCGGTCGTTTCTAAATATTGAGTATCGTGCATCAAAAAGTTCCTTATTTTCTATTCCATCCTTAAGCCAAGTTTCCGTTATGGCTATAATATTATATTCGTTATTTAGTACACCCAATTGAAATTCCTCAGTTTAACCTCTTAGGCCTCGCGTGTTTTGATAGTATAGTGTTAGATTACTCATCGGAGGGAAGAGATTTTTAAACATGTATACAAAAATATAGTACAGACATACATTATTGTTAAAAAAAGTTGGAAATAATCAATTGGAATATGATGAATGCTAGATAATACCAATAAACAAGTGGATATAGTTGAAAAATGTAGGGCAAATTTAGTCAGTATATGATTGCACAAGAGATTGTTTGAAAAAAGCTGAACGCTTGATGACATTAAAAAAATATTGGTGTTTAAAGAAAATAAATAGGTAGTTTAATAACCTGATAACAGAAGATAACTGATGCAAAGTAGTAAAATATATACAACAATAAATACATTATAATCACTCCAAAAAACATAAAGAAGATTTTAGAAAGAAAAAAGTCATCAAACTCTATGGAAACAAGCTTGCACAAAAAGTATGCAAAAAAGAAACCAGAATACTTAGTAGTAGAACAAAGAAAATAAGAAATTTCAAGCAAAAATAAGGTAAAGATAGAAAACATATTATAGTAGTACAAAGAAAATGCTGCACTGTTTCGAATACAAAGCAAAAGTAAACGAAAATTATAAAAAATATTATTGACAATAAAAGCAAATGGATAAAAGAAATTTATGTAAAAACATGTAGTTGAATTCCGCTGTGAACGGTATACGGAAGTATAAAATAAAATTACAAATGTGTAAGAAAAGTACAGTCATATTATTTTTGAAAAGTCGGTATCATATTTTATTAATATGGGAGGTGATCTCTCATTTTTTCTAATATGTATTTTACAGTTTTTTACCCATACAAAAGAAAAATCATTAGCTGTCTTGAATTCCTTGGCTTTGTGCAGTAATCTTTTGTTGAGTGGTGTGAGGTGGTCATTAAGATATATGCGGCGAGGTGGTCCAGTCAGCGTCAGGCCGATATCAGTCGTGGTGAGGCCCCGTCGCGCTCGAACAGCAGACTGCAACGCATCCTTGGTAGCTCGGCGATAAAAGCGAACGACGATGTTGGGTGGTGGAGGTGTTGCGGATGCACTACTAGCCTCATCCCTGCGCCATGGTTTCACCCGATGGATTCCTTCAATATCTTCCGGTTTTATGGGAACATTTACAACATTGCTTATTTGAGTAATGACTTTTAACAGGTTTTCTCCGTTTGTTATAGGTATTCCAGCTATTTCAATGTTTGATGCTCTGAAGTATTGATCCCGCTGACTGTTTTCATTTTCTATTCTCGTGAGGCTATTTCCAAGACGTACGACTTCCAACTCAAGTGCATCAATTTTTTCGATTTTTTTATCAATTATTTCAATTTTGTTGTTTATTTGTTCCATTGAAACACTGTAAAATTCAACGGAAGCTCTTAAATCTTTCACCTCCTGGTGCATATGTATGAAATCATTCTTTAGTGATTTCAATTCACCAAGAATACATATTGTATCTCTGGAGTATGAAGAATGGTTGTTGGTCTCAGTCACAGCAGCTAGAGGGTCTTCAGGGGACGATTTACAAAAGGCGCATCTCTAAATTTAAGCTAATAAAGGTTTTTATTAAAAAAAAAAAAAAAAGACCCACGCGTCATTTTTGAATTATGTATATTTCTTTGTTGACATAATTATATATACTAAAAATGCATAGCATGCACGCTGCCACAGTTTCATCGTCGATTGTATAGCAAAGACAAATGACAAGTGCGGAGCGTCGCGATTAATTGCGTGAGTAGAGCAGTGTGTGTGCAGAGAAAGCAACATCGGGCAAGAGGGCGGCAGCGCGAGGAGCATAGTGATGAGCAGCGCAAGGAGCATAGTGTGACGGGGCTGTAAGTATAATCCCGAAAAAAGGAAAAAAAGCATTTGTACGACGGTAATGGACTTCGATGTTTTACTTACATGTAAAATAGCTTATTGCGAAAAAATCTATTGAAACTTCAAAACAGCAAATGAACTCCCGTGTTTTATCCTCTAAGGTACAGAATAGATATTTCATTGCAATTAGAAAATTAACGACCTTTGTCTGAAGTGTTATTTATCAACCACCAGTCGCATGCACAGAGTTTTTAACTAGGGCATGCAGTAGAATGTAACATTTAATTATTTTTTTGTATCAATTTTAATTTAGGAGTGCATCTTCCTTTGCTAATAATCAGTTTTTTGTCCATAAACGACAACCGAGAAAACGCGTTGTTTCTTAAAACGATTAAACAAACATTTCCGTCACTATCACAAGTTTTACAAACTCCATTTCAATTTTTTCATCAACAAAACAAATATGGACTTTATTCTCGAATGTAAAAGAAGAAATCAGTTTGAGGTTATTTATCTGACATTGTTTTGAATCGTCTTTTATTAAATAATAATTGAAAAAATCGCTAGATGTCAGTAACGTGTTCGTTTTTTTAATTCAAATAAGCACTGCCTTTGAACCAACTCATGCACGCGTAAATACAACTGAAAAATAACCCACACACACGCGCATTGATCGTGTATACAAGAACGAATGCGTGAAGAAAATAGGCATTTTTAGTTCGTGCCTCTGCCGTTAGCGGCCTGCCGATTGGAACGGTACACGACTTGGCGCATTTTTCAAATTTTACAAATAGTAACTTGCATATTTTATTTTATTTTTTGTTATTGTTTTAATAAAATTCTAGTAAGGTAGGCACTGCTTATGTGCCTATATGGAACGCACGCCAGTGTCAACCACGATGTTCAGAATAAGCTCTGAGTGTTATCCTCATCACGTGTTAGTCTCCCTTCCCCTTATCAGGGGAAAACTGCGGTCATGGACCACCTTATATAAACAGGACTATGTATTTATAAGCTTAAATTAAACAAAATAATTAAAAGATAACACGATGGAAGCATAAAAGATTCTGTTTTTAAAATATGCATTTTATAATATATACGAGTATTTTGTATAAAAATATCAAGTCTAGCATACATACAACAGAAAAATATCACTTTTTTTTACAATTATGGATTAATAAGGGTCTATGAAATACTGTTGTGTTGAAAAAAAAAACATGTACTTATTAGTTGCTTTTTTTTCTATAAATGTATAATTTTAAATTCTAGCGATAACGTTTTATTGCATTAGCCACGCACGTAATACGTCAAGATGCAGTTAAATGATTACAGTCGTTTGTGACCGTGGACTTCGTACATTTTACGAATCTTGACGTCACAATTGTCATTGCCAATTTGATCGCGTTTTTTTGTAGGCGTATTTTTTAACAATTTTATTTAATCCAGTGGTACGGGAAATTGCATTAAGAAAAAGTTTTCTTACAATTTTAGAGTATTTCGTTGTAAAGCGAAAGTTCTCGAAAACGTACGAAAAAAATAATAAGAATGATTATAATTAATATTATCTTCTTTGAACTACGTCACATGTTCTTAAAAATCAACCAATGATAGTGATGTAATAGATTTCTGGTTTCCAGGAAGCTTACTCACCAATCAGCAGAACTCTCCGTTTAGAACTTGTGAGGTCACAGGTGAAGTAATTTAACAATTAAGTTTATTTTATTATAATGTCAAAATTTTGAATTGGTCAACTATATTATGAAAATTCCTCTCCTCCACTCCTTCACTCTATTTCCTCATCCCTTAACCTTCTTAAGAGCTCTTTTTTTTTCTCATGTCTTATATAATATATTATTTTTCTCTTTACTATGTAACATGTTCTCTTATTATATTTGTGAAAAACTTTAACTGGATGTATGTACTATTTTTTTAAATTTTGTATTCTTATATAACAACTGTCGTTTTTCCTTAATAAATAAAAATAAAAATAAAAATATAAAAAAACACAAAAAAATAAAAAAAGCGTGGTGCTGACTTTTGTGAAGTAAAAGAGTTGAAGCCTTTATTGATGTGAGTGAGGTGATCTGCCTTAAGTCTTTCATAAAAATCAACAGGTTGAAGAGTTGGGGAAATGTCGATGTTTAAATATAGGCAAAATGGTGAATATTACCAATGTGTAAAGTGGCCACAAAAACTATCTAATAACAGGTCATAAGCCCTGTATATGCCGAGACTTACATATTTTCTTCTCGAAAATGTTTTCCCATTCTGTTGCAATTAATTGATATTTATTTTTAAAATTATTATTCGTATATTTTGTAATTTTTATTTTTGATTAAATTTTGATATTTTGTAATTTATGTTTCATTTAAAAATATTTTCTTTCATTTGAATTGTTTCAGCGTAATTTAATAAAACAACGCATGTAGCAAAAAAGGCCCAGAAAAATCTTAACTAATCGGGACCCGAACCAAAGAACCTCTGCGCATTGTAACAGAGAAATTGATAAATACACGTGGAAATGGTTACGTTACCAAAATAATAGTGCAATTTTCACTGACGGTTCGTCGGCAGTTCATGTCAGAAATACGAGACAAGAACCTGACTCGGGAGGATGCACAGGAGCTGGCAGCCGACAGACATGCCTGAAAGATCTTTGTGGAGACCATATGCTCCAACTAGGGAGCGGACATGGACATGGAAGGTTGGTAAAAATGTATCATTCATAATGTATTTTACATGTTTTTTTTACTGAAAACTAGTATCTCATTTGTAACATTACATTTTTTTTACCTTCAATAATATTCTATTTTTCTTGTATAAATTACATTTCCCAATGCTTATTTTTAAAAAGTTCTTGTTTCTCTTATACGCATTAAAAAATAAGGAACATCTAAGACATAAAATATTCATGAGTAAAAATAAACTGAATTGGTTCCCAATCTTATTCAGAATATTGTTTGGAAAATAAGCTTTTTGACATTAAGTAATGTTCGTCAATACTGTATTAGTCTTTAACCACTTACCAACGTTTTAAAAAATTCCGGTTTCGAGAAGTACCCGTCTTTTCGTCAAAACTCTCACTATATTAACATTTAAATATTAAAATACACCGCCATCTTCTCAATCACCACAGTAAACATTTGAAAATATTTTATAACATGCAAAGTTTTAACATGTTCCGATGCGTGATGAAGTTGACGGTGTATTTTGATATTTGCATGTTAAACGAATTGGATTTATTTAAAAGGAGAGTTCTTCCCCGAATGTGTGGTCTCGTAAAGGAAGGAGAGAATTTACATAATTTGTTAAGTCCTCAGTATCTCAACTCTCAGGTCGAAGTGGGCTGGACATGCACAAAGAATGCCAAATGGGCTGATACCTAGGAGAATCATGATTGGAGTCCAGAGGATAGAAGGATTCGAAAACCTAGTCTGAGGTGGGAGGACAACGTAAAGATAGAGGCAGTACAGCATTTACAAGTTGCAAATTAGAAGAGAAGGAGGCCAAGGCTTGATTAGAGCCAACAAAGAAGAAGAAATATTAGTTTAGTGGGAGTCCTGACAAAAAGAAGGGCACGTCTCGTATCATGCACCGTATCACCACGTGGCTGTAAATGTCGCAAATGTGAAGTTAAAGCAGCATTGGTTAGGAATCTCTTGAAACATCTAAAGCGCGATCAACTCAGGTCCACCTTTTCGATATTTCCTACTAGAGCGCACTACATTCGTTTTTGAACTTTCTATGGTTGTCATCAAAACAAACCAAATTATACATGAAACTTGAAGAAGAACTTTGAAATGTTATGAGTGGTGAATTTGGGTAAATAGAATTCACCTTGCGTTTTAAAAATAAATTTATGATAGCGGATAGTACATTAATTCTCCAAGCTGACGATATGAGCTAGCGGATGCAGTTAATAATCTGTTAGAAATGTACTCAGACCAGAGAAAATCAACATATAATAACACTGACTAACCTGTTGTTGATTTCTTTTCCTTGTCGGCGATCAGCTCACGCTATCAGGGTAGTTGGTGATCCAGGAACACTGCTGGCACACAATTTTGTCTAGAGGCGGCGGATGATGTGAACGGCGACGGATTGATGATAAATGTTTGCGGCGTTGTGCGATTAGAGGTGAAGTTATAATAACTTTCACGGAATTGCGAAAATACTTTTCAACAAATCAAAATGTGTGCAAACATAACTCGTCAACAAAGCGAAGAGAAGAGCGCGGGACAAACAGTGTAGCCAAACCAACAAAATATCCCGTCGGTTGTAGCAACCTCACAAAACCAAAATTAGCCAGTATCTACTTACATATGATTCTTCTGGCTAAAATACATCGAAACAAATTATCGGCTCAACCAATGAGCTTAAGCTTCTTTATCATTTTCATTATAACGAACGGCTAAATACAAAGTTTGAAGAATCACGGCAAATTAATCAAATAAAAGTTTTGCTGGCTGTTGAAATATTAATTCATTTTAAAGGTGTAAAGGGGAAAATTAATGAAAGTGGAAAGTTTTTCAATAATGTTTCTCCCCAGGCTGGCTCCATAAAAAACGTCTTCATAGTACGCACGACTGTAGTCAAAAGTACAGAAAAGTCATCTCATTTGTTGATATCACCCCTGAAAATTCCTAAGGAATGAAGAAAAACTAAAATCGACACGAAATCCAACCCCTTTCTTGAAATGCAAACTCACTTGTCATTAACCCCTGGAAGGCCACAGCGGGGAATGGAGGACCCGGGTGTAAGGGATTCGGTGCTGAGATATCAGTAGCGTTCATTATGGAATTTTGTCTCATAATAATATAATGGTGGAGTTATATCTTCATCGGTATATACCGAGACAGTATACGTAACTTTCCTATTATCTTTATCCACCTCGGTATGCTCTACTGACCAGTCAATGCGTGTATTCATTACGTCATCTCAGATGTTATATAACAAATTCAATCAATAAATGTCTAGTGTGACCTAATAAATATAAGTGTAGCCGGAACTTTACTTTGCAAAAAATGCTAAATTAAAATTAAATTATTTCTTTTTTGAATTTTTTAAATTATTAATAGGCATCTAAACCGATTAAAAGTTTAACTAAATTGCAATTATAGCAAAAAGTGCTGGCTTGAACGTGACTTTATACAAAATTTGACAGTTCCTAAGACTGTATGGTTAACTTTCCGTCCATCTATATCTACTTACGTATTACAAAGCCAGTTATATCGATACATCGATAATTGCTCTCAGGTAGATAGGAGGAAAAAATATAAAAATTTACCAAATCTCATAGGTTACGTGGTTTTACGAATGCACTGTAATAACCCCAAGTATTCAACCCGAACGGCTAGATACTGCCATATATTTATATACCAGCAACTAGCCTTCGGTTTGAAAACTGACAATTATGTCAGAGTTAATTTTGGCCTTAAAATTTTATTTATTTTTCTTTCGTATTTTAAATAGGCTTTTCAAAAAATAAGTTGCTACCTCAGAACAATTAACAATTTAAATAAATAGTAATAAAATTATTTATTTTTGGTCAGTCTGTTTTTTATTGTCTGGAAGATTTTGCTTGTTGCAATAAGCCCGACAAGTATTTATATTTTTGGAAAAAAAAATATATTTCTGGCAACCAGTTTCAAAACACAAATGTTCCTTCATGGCATTTTTATCTCATGACAAAAAGAAATTGCGTCTTTCAGCCGGTCGGCATAATTATTGTTTACAATATTTATTTTAAAGGGTTATATGTATTTGTATAATTCAAAACAAAAAAATCATGAAACTAGTGCATAATATTTATTTTATGTTATTTATTTTCAAAGCTGCTCTACGCCCTTGTCGGTGTACAAAGATAGACTACCCCCGTACTGCGCAGAACAACCCCGTTGTGATTTGAATACACTTAATCATAATCAATTTGTTATCTGGGCCGAGCGACGTCATACTGAGTCCAATTTCATGTTTTTTCAAAACTTGTCATTTAGAGTTACCTACGTCGCTTTTTAAGGGATAGGGGAGGAAACAAAGCGGGGTGACTTTCTCAAACTTATTGGATAAGTTGTTTTAATTTATTGTGAGCAGTCGTATTGTCAAGAAAGCTTTTAATTTCAATTATTTTTTTTACCTAATTTGAATTTAGTAAGTAATTTTTCTTTTTCTTATTTCTCGTAAAAAGCCTTAAGTATTTTTGTTGTTTATAAAGTTTCATAATCATCATTTGTAAAATATGTTTTTACATGATTTTTTGGTTTGCTTTGCTTGTTACTCTATAATTACTTACTATAATTATGTTTGTCGGTGTTCAGGTAGACGAAGAATACTGTTATGTGTGTATCACGCTTGAGATACCGTGTTTGATTACTGTCAAGGTTGTCATGAAATATTACGATGAAATATTGTTTTTCCCCTACAATAATTCGCTGTCTCTGGGCCAGCATAAAACGCGTAAGGCTGATCACCTAACCTTCTTGAAAAGGTGATCAAGATATACTGCACTCAGCAGTCTGTTTCATGAGTGCGAAAATACTTATTTAAAAAATATATATTTAAAAAGCGTCCCCCCTTTGCACCACTTGGGGCGAACAAGGAAATAGTAATTATGATTTTTTTTTTCATAACATTATATATAGCTCTTTTTCTTTGTAAAATCAAGATAAATAAAAATTTAAGAAGTATGGACATTTCAACATGGACTTCAGTCAAGTTATGGCGAATCCATTGGGAGCAGATCCTTTTTTACAGCAAATGTTTGCACAATATCGAATGTATTGTAGTCGCAAGTAATATATGCTGGATGCTTCTATCTCTTAGTAAGTCACATTTTATTTTTTATTTTGCATATTTTATAAAGGCAACAGAATACAAAACAACAAACATATCAGAACAACAAGTAGGAAAACAATTCTTAGGTATAAAAGAGTGTGTGCGTATGTGTGTGTACTGCACATGATTATCCTCTTTATTTGTGTTGTACACAGCAAACGATTTTGATCGACCTTCATGAAATTCGTTAAAACCACGATAAAATTCTGCAAACCAGTTGTAAACTGTCTTTCCTGATAGTGATTAGTTACAAAAATAAAATGAAACAGTTTTAGTCGTTTTTGTTGAGTTAGGCATTTATTAAAATTGCCGAAAATCATCTATCGAGAACATTCACGTTAAATTTTTCCATTTTTTCCCAAAATTTCTTTTTTCAAACGCTCATTATAATCGAACTGCTCTATCAATATCTGAGTTGTCACTGATTTTACAATCACAAACCTTAAATTTTACTAAAATACTAATTATTGTTGCACCGGCAACGTCGGTTAATGAACGTTTTCTTATTTTTAAAGAGATTAATAAATCAATGTTACTTTTGATATTTTTATTGATAACAAAAAGGAAATATTATTTATGTTCAAAGCATCAACTCTGTGGTCAAACCTTTTAATGAATGTCAGTAAAAGGACTTTAATTAAACAACAATAGGTGTTCCCCTAATAAATAATCAAATGTTTCAATACAGCCCACTTTTTTATTTAAAAAAAAAACAATTGTTTTAACTTTCAACTTCCAAGCCCCTCCTCTTCCTAACCTATTTTTACGTAAATACTATGTATACTAGGGTAATGGTAAAGGTGATCGTGTATTTTAGTATTTGCGTGTAGATGTAGTAGTCAGTAAGTGATTATATATTTATATTTACTTACAGAAACATGACGGAAAGTTTTTTTTTTTTTTAAATAATTAAGCATATTTTGTTTAAACAAAGTTGTACAATATTTTCGAGAAATTAAGAAAAACTTGTTTAATCATTGATGCGCCGAACAAGTAGAAGAATTTGTGTATCTTAAAATATGTTTTTAAGATATGGCAGAGTAGAAAAATATTTTGAAAGGAAAACATTTATGTATCGAAGTGAAACTGGCAGAGGAAGGATGAAAACCGAGTGAACGCGGTTGAAATGAAATATCTTCGACGAATGTGAGGGAAATCAATGTTTAACAGAGTCACGAATTATGAAATCAAGCGACAGTGTAAATCTGAGTCAATCATAATAGATAATATCAAGGAAAGGTTTCTGAGATGGTTTGGTCATGTAGAATGAATGGACGGCGAAAGAGGGGTAGCCAAGTATATTTGGCAAAAAATGAACGGTAACGTGAGACGAGAACGACCAAGGAAGACGTGGCATGATCAAATAAGCCAAAATCTTAAGTCTGGTAATGTCAAAAGTAGACAAAACCGAAGGGCATCTATTTTTAAATTTTTTATTTATTTATTTTATTTAGTTCTATGATTAACATAGTCTAATATATATTTACAACACAATATTTACATCTATACTTATTCTAACATTATTTATCACTATTATACACTTAATATCCTAATTTATAATATTCAGTGTTTCATATGTACATTTTCATTTATTATATTCACTATTTACACTATATATTACCTAATATTTTTCACATATATACTTTTTACATTTAATTTCAAATAATTGTATTCCCTTGTACATAAGGCAGTTCTGGGACATTGCTTTTGATTTCTTTTCCAGTCTTATATTTTTAGATCCTCTTTTTGCAAAGTTATGAAAGAACTGATTATATTTTAGTTTATTTTGAAAATATCTCGGAACTAGTCCTTTAATATATTTTTTTATTTCATTAGCAACATTGAATTTGATTCTTTGATCAATTGTCGCGATATCTAGAAGTTGAATCATTTTCTTAACTTTTGTTCGTCTCCCACATCTTAATATTATCCTCATCGCTTTGTTTTGTATTATTTGGAGTCTCTTTAGATCTCCTTCATTATTTAAATATAAAATACTGGAGCAATAATCAATGTGGGGAACGATAATACTTTTGAATATCAGCAGAGAGGTTTTAATGTCTAATTTATTCCTTATCCTTCCTAACAGGGATACCTTCTTTGCGATTTTCTTACTCGTATAGTCTGCATTTTTGGCATCTATGGCAAGATGTATGAATGTGGAAGAAGCTAGGAATGTATGCCAGGATAGACGTGTGTGGCGGTCTATTCTCTCTGCCTACCCCTACGGGGAAATGGCTTGATGGTAGTTGTAGTAGTAGTTGCCGGCGCAACGAGGTAACGTAATGTCACATCTACTAGTCGTTTGTGAAAACTTTACAGTTTATAAAATTTTTTAGTCTGTCAAAACTTGTCACTATTATCTTAAAATTTGAATATAAAACAACGGTGGGTTTGTTTTGTCAAATCAAATGTTGCACTGTTTTATTATCACAATACTCCTTTTAATTTATGTACAGCTGCGTTTTGCCCTTATTGCAGCCGTAAAAAAATGTTTCAGAAAATTTCATTTTAAATCAGAGAAATATTCCAAATGCAAAGCGTCACATAATCAGCAAGTGGAGTTACGTGATGGAAGCTTTTCCTAGCGCATAGGTAGACGAGGGAACCCAAGCAAGGAGAATCAAAAAATATTTTTTAACATAAAAACAATCAAGATTTATAATTGAATTTCACAAAAACATATAGCGACGTTACCTTTGTGTGTACACTGACTGATCAATTTCTCGATTTACAATAAATTTACTACGTTTCGTCTATATTTGGGCGAACAAAGAATACAGTTTAACTCGATGACTACTCTCAGATAAAAATCCTGAATTGGAAAATCTAATAGAGAAAAATCTACCTCATAATAAAAGCGTTAGAGTGTTCACCTACCGCGTTTGAGGTTTTAGGTTCGATTCAATATTTGATGAAATATTTATTTACAGGGTGGTTTTATGCTGCAATATTTCACTGGACTGGCGCCTGAGGCGTTAGACTGATCACCTTAACTTTCTTGTCACACGTGACAGAAATACTCTACATGTACTTATATAATGCAGCTCCCTTTATTTATTAAATAAATAATAATGTACAAATACAGTACAACTATATAATGTGTATCATCTTACATCCACTATTGAAGATGTTTCTACAGCAACTTTGCTTTTCGGTATTCATATTATTTTTACATATTTTGCTAGATATATTTTAGTTTTTTTTTCACATACGTATTTAAACAACAAATTTAAAATCTTATTTTGTTGTTTGGTCCTAATTTGACAATAAACCCGCTAATGTGCAAATGCAAATGTACAGTTATTCAACAAAATAAAAAAATATTTCTTGAGGCAAAGTTTCTTGTCTTGATACAAGATAATCATATTTGTTATTGTGTCAGCCATCTTTAAAATTATCTTTTGAAAAAATGATATTTTATTTTATTAACATATACAATTGCCTTTTAGAAAACTTATAATATGAAAAAATTTGGTGGAATTATTTGAAAAAAACATACATTTTTTTTACCCAAGATTAAGAATCAAAAATTAAGCCTTAACATTATAAAACTTATAATAAAAGAAATCAAACACTGATTTGAGTCTACTGAACACTTTATTTTATTTTTACAAATATAAAAACAAAAATTTCGTGACAATTGTTTCGCCTTGTAAGGGCATTTCCAAACGAATTATGACTCAAATCAGTGTTTGATTTCTTTTATTATAAGTTTTATAATGTTTAGGCTTAATTTTTTATTCTTAATCTTGGGTAAAAAAATGTACGTTTTTTTAAAAATAATTCCTTTAAATTTTTTCATATTATAAGTTTTCTAAAAGCAAATGTATATGTTAATAAAATAAAATAATATTTTTTTTATATTTGTAAAAATAAAATAAAGTGTTCAGTAGACTCAAATCATTGTTTGATTTCCTATATTATAAGTTTTAATATGGAGTTTTACAAAATAAACACCAAATCAATCACGAAAAAATATTTTTAACGCGTTCAGTAGAAGTTTCTTTTTTTTAATGTAAAAAGAAAATATTTTAAAGGTTTATAATATAACAAGAAAATCATAAAGTTACTGCTTTATATAATAATTATACTGACGATTTCATTAGCCCTCGCCATATTTGAAAAAGTTCAAAAGGTTTGTTCTATAGGAACAACACCCTTCACTAAATATGTATACATGGATTCATGGAATCTATTTAATTTGGCATTAAAAGTATACACATTTGTAAAATAAATTATTGTTTGCCAAATGCTTAGATGAAATGTGAATGTTCTTCCAATGCACGACGTTTAATAACTTGTCCGAGCTGTCGTTGCATCGGATTACGCGTTGCGGGCCAAAGCGATGTTCGGCTCTGCCAACCTCACGGCTGTTGGGGATGCCCTACACAGTTTAATAATAATTACTGCTTACTTAACTACATATATTCTATATCCCTGAAAACAAAATAAATACAACACTCGTATGAATACATGTCGGTTCACTACAAATAACAGATTTAATTTTTATTTTATTTTTTTTAGTAGCTTACTCGCACTCCAGTGCATAAAGGAGGAGGAAACTGATTTATCACTCGTACGCAGGAGAAGTTTGGCGATGGAACTGCGAACCCCTCATCTTAAGGAAATGAAATCCCACCAGCCGACCAGCGGGTGCCACACTCTCTTGTCAACCCTTACCGAGGGATTATTCTACACAAATTCAATAAGTCAACTACGAGACCGAGATTAAACTTCCATGCAATCTTTAAATTTTAGAGTAGCATGTAAATCTTAAACAAAGTTTGTAAACTCGAGCGGCAGATAATACTTACGAAATTTATTCCTTTAACTGTCGGTTAAAGGTTAAACTTGCAATGTAACTTTTATATCCTGCAACATATTAACTGCTAGGGGGACTCGAGTCAAGTATTTGAGTGAGAATTTTTATATTAAGTTGCACTTTCTGAAAGGAGAAACTGACACGTCAATTTAGCTGTCAGAAAAATGTATATCTGCAACAGTTTACGGAACTTAAAGCGTTGATTGAAACGATTTACGGCGTGTGGGGAAATGCAAGAATACCCTATTTTTCTTTGTTGTAACTGCATTTTCTTTTCATTACTGTAAACTTTTTAAATGGATCTTTTATCGCTGCAAATCGTGACACAACAAAAGCCCAAACAAAGAGTTTGTGTGTATTAATAGGTATCTTTCGGTTTCCTCGCATTTCAAAGCTTAGCTTTTAATCGGGAAATAGGTGACTAGATCATAAATCTGCGCTCCACTTATTTAAAAAATAAATTATATTCGATCCTATTAAAAAACAAAACCAATCTTTTCAAATTTACAGATTAGTTCTATATACATAGTTGACGTATATAACACCGTCGTATATAAACCATTGTTTATTTGAGTATTTCAATATTATGACTACTATGCATTACATGGGCATGAATTAAAATAAACTTTAAAAAAATATCATCTCTTAAATAATTAATTACCTTCATCTTCAGATATTTATTTATTTAGAAACAATAATTGAACTACTTACTACTTACTTACTAGGCGGCCTCCGTGGTGTAGAGGTCAAAACGCTTGACTCACACACGAAAGGTTCCGAGTTCGATTCCCGGTAAAAACACAAAAATCAATTGTGATTTTTCTCAAGCCTGGGTATTCTGTGATGTAATTCACCACTGTAATTGGGCCTCCTGGCCTGTTGTGGTGAAAAAAAAAACATTTAAATTCATTAAAATACAATGAATTTAAAATACTTAAATTAATGTGAACACATGTCCTAAATCTATACCAAAGTCCTGTGTTGAGTTGGAATAAATATTTATTTTATTTAAATGTACAATACAGCATGACTGCAAATTATAATATACCCATATGATTGTGCACAATAGTATATTAAGGTATTTTATTTATTTATTTAACAATTTATATACATATACAATATACATACATATAAGGGCGGGCATATTGCCTTAAGGCAATTTCTTCCTACAGTCGTTCAGTTTGAGAAAATTACAAGTACATGGACATATGGAAACTTATAATTTTATACAAAATTAAAAACAAAGATAACTAAAAAAAAAATTGAAAAATTGACACTTTACTATGAAGAGAGGAGAGGGGATGGGAAGGAAAGGAGAAAAATAAAGGAACAACTTAAATATTTAGATAGTGACATTCCAATCTTGACTTAAATGTAAATAAAGAAGGGGCGTCTCTTACATTACATGTAGTCCATAAAAACAATAGTAAACAATGACGAATAAGTCACTAATGCACATTATCCACCTCTCTCGTTAGGCTGTTTAAAAGACCCATCACCCCCCCGCCCCTCCCCCACTAGTATCATCAGCGGTAAATTTGTCATGAATTCAAGATAAGCAAATGGTCTGTGTTGCCGAGCTCTAAATAGTTGTACAAATAAATGTATGCACTCCATAATAAATGTTGGGATAATAAATTAACCCATTCAGAAGTTTAAACGCCATACTCATCATACGCCTCATGTACAGGTCAAGAAGAAATGTAACTTCCTCAGGCTCCAACATCACCGCACCACTCTCCAAAATGCTATGCACTAAAGCTGTATACAAAAGTTTCATGGTGTTTAATTCTGCGAAGTGTTTAAAATTATATATATATCACAAATCCCAACATCTTGGGAGCATAACAACTTACATTGACAGTGTGACTATTGAACGTTAATGAGGTATCAAAGCATAGTAAGTAGTTTATAATTAAATCATCCAAAAGAATATAGTATAATAAGAAATATATGTAGTCTATAGATAGTGTTGGTCAAAGCTTTCGAAAAGGAATAGAGTATACGTAATGAATAGGCGGGCAGAACTGATGCCTTAATAAATCACCTTTCTGTTTGGCGCTCATTAAAACTGGTTTTTAATTTGATTCCTTCTTTTTCTTATTTTCTGCCATTCCTCCACTAGAAACCTCTTTTCTCTATGCCAAACGGCTCCCTTTGTTATATCTTAAATTGATACTTCACTCCCTACTAAAGTACGACTTTACTGAAAAGTAGTACTTTGCATAATAATTTAAGAGCTGAATTCGCCTTTGACCGCACTTTTTTGTTTGGAGGATTTTTAAAAACAAAATTTCGTGTTTTTAATTAATTAATGTTTTATTTTTTGCTCATGTTATATATCAAAGAATCTGATCACCATGCCTTAATTTTATAAATAACTTAACTCGTTTTACTTATATGTGTACTTTAAAAAATCTTTGTTTCTACTTACATGTAAAAAGCACCTTTTTTCGTTTTTTATATTATATGCTCACTAAATTGTTTAGTTTTATTTATTCTATTATATTTTATATTATGTACTTCTTGTTATAATTACCGTGCACTGCTGCGACTATTTCTGTAAAACGTTTTTTTTAAAGGGTTTTTTGAACCGTCGATGTACAAATAAATAAATAAACAAAAGACGCCAGTGTTAGTGCGGGTAGTTCGATGCAAGACAAAAATAATCTAAAAGCAGAGGAAGATCGAAAATCGTGCTTTTGTCGTTGCCGGATTCAATGCCCGGGGCCAATTATTTATTTAGTTTACAAATGAACTTTAATTTGAAGATAAACTAAATTTACAAACACTACAATCAACTGCAATTTACATAACCTGAATTTATCTACACAACAAACAAATAATGTTTCCCTATGCCAAATATACAATAAGCATTTTTCTCAAAAAGTAGAGACGCTTTTAGCTTCCCAGAGACTTTCCGTCATTAAAGCAATCGTGTTATTCAATCGTATCGCCTCGGATGTCAATATATTTCATGACATTGGGATTTCTCTTAGGAGGGCAATTTCCTAATTGTAATATGTATGTTCATTTTACATGACCTTTTTTTTTCTTTCCTATATAATAAATCTGATGTGTATATTTTGTAATATATTGAGAAAGTACAGGATACTCTAATATTTTGAATGTTATTAAATTAAACGTTTTTAAACCTTTGTACTAAGTTTTGTTTCGAGTTCCAGTCAGTCTCATCTTGGGAAGCCTAAAATTAAATCCACTTCTCGATCTGTACTTGTGAAAATCTTAATTGCATCAAATACTTTTTGACATGTACTCAGGAGTGGTTCGTTTTTCAACTTGTAAATAAAAGTCAGGGTATTGAACAGAATTCTCTTTTTCGTACTCAGTATATTTAATTTCTCTTACATGAATTTAATTCTGATATGGACCACACTTTAATACCACTCTCACTGCCCTGTTCTGAGAAACTGTACTTTTTTTCAAAATTCTGTATCGTTTTCAAGAAACAGGACCGTATAGACACAGTTCAAGTGGGGCAATACAATTGATTGGAATACTTGAATTTATATCGACCTTTTTTTAAAAAATTCTTTCTCAGGACCCTACTTTTTTCTCGTTTCTTTAGTTATGTTTTTAATATAATGCCAAAATTTGAGTTAATTATCAACTCTTATTTATTTTATTTATTTGTTTATTTTTTATTTCACGTTTTACATAACAATTTTTTTATACGAATACCTCACTGGGCACAACCCGTGTCGAGGCATTCATTTACATGATTTGATATATACTTCTGGTGTCTAAAAAGTAAACATAAAATAAAACATATTCGTACTTAAATCCACACAGATATATAAACAAAAATAATAGTAAGAAAAAAAAGAAAAAAAAAAAATATTTACTGTTTACAGTTTTTTTTGTTTGCACCACAACACCGGCCAGGAGGCCCAATTACAGTGGTGAATTACATCACCCAGGCTTGAGAAAAATCACAATTATTTTTTGTGTTCTCACCGGGAATCGAGCCCGGAACTCCATATGTGATTCTGATCCCTGATCTGATCTGATTCTGATCTCCTGATCCTAACAGTTTAGATAAATTTAATTCAGAAAAATCCACCTTTTTATATATATAAACCTTGTTTATTATAAGCAAGGTAAATAATAAAGCCACTACCGTATAATTTATTTTTTTTTAAAACCCAACATTAGTTCTATTTTTGTTCACAGCAAAGACATCATTAGTACGCAAGTTACGGTAAGGTATATTGAGGTTAATGTGAACAAAGATATTTATTTATTTTTACTTTTAGATTGTTTGTATTATTATTTTTATACAGAATAATGTTCCCTCACTGGGGTGTCCCGTGCCGAGGGAAACGTTTTACAATAAGTGAAACATGCCTTTAATTAGTTATTTAACAAAGTTAACATAACAATAATAATTTTTAAAAAACGTAATTTATCTAATTAACCTAATTATCATTAACATAATAAGCAATATAAACTAAAACAATCATAAAAAATATAACTAATTTAAATAGACCAATAGACCAAATTTCATACACAGTATACACATTTTACCTATTTGGCTTGATCCACTCATCGACCCGTGTGCAACCCACCTCCATTAACCATTTCTTAATAGCAATTTTATATTGTGAGTACTTACTCATTCTCCTTATGGATAATGGAAGTAGATTGTACACTTTGACCAAGTAGTAGGCCAATCCTCTTTGACCGAAGGTTGTAATATTTTATTTTTTTACAGCATCAGGTTAGAGCATCTAGTAACTCTTGTATTTTTTAATAAGTTATGGAAGATAGAGTAGATATATAGTTAGGTATTACTTTAAGCAAGAATATTTAGCCAATATTTGGTTGTATTAAATAAATTTTTATTGATCGTCAAATAAATAAACTAATAACTAAATTATTCAATGCTTTTGTCGTCAAAAATAAACGCATAAGATAATAAATTATTTTTATAACAACATACTAATAAACTTGCTGTTCTTTTTACACATTCGTAAGCTCCCTTTAGAATTATTACAAGGGTTATGTATAACATTAAAATGTATATTGCCATAAAGATAAAGAAGAACATGCATTAACGCCGCCGTAAATAGACCGCCGTATTACACTTCAGCCCTCACGTGCCGTAAAAGGAAAGTCTTGAGCAATTACGGAAGGTTTAACGGGCTAGAATAGCCGAGGACGTAATTGTGAAGGATTTAACGGAGGAAATATTGCATGTTTATGTAGGCTAAATGTCGACTGGAACCTTTTCTATCTACACAGAACGCTGCAATGGCTGCGGCTTGCTACTTAAAGGGGAATCTAAAATTGTGGTATTATTTGCAACGACCGCGAAATCCCATATACTTAAGCAACATTGATTATTTAACTAACGGATATTTCAACTGACATTAAGAATCACTCAGTCTGAATTATAAAAAAAACTGAGAAAGAAATATTTTTTCATTTGGTATTTAGATAACATACGACAAAATACGAGCTGTGATCTAAGAAAAAGAAAAAGGGTGGATTAAAAAAAACCATTTATAAATCTTTGATATGCGTACATACTGATGTATATTTCTTGACAGTCGTTATTATAATCAGGGCATAGTCTAATTCATTGTTTTTACTAGTCTACTACGATGAAGGGGATAACGTAATCTAATGTTGTTGAATCTATTGGGTATGATGAGTCTATAAAACCGTTCAAAATTTTATAAAAGAAAACTAAATCATAATAGGGAAATATCACACACTACGAATACCGATACAAATATATGAAATGGATTTTTTATAATAATTTATTTACGGATATTGTAGAGAAATGTTTTCATGTTTAAATTTAAATAATATATATTTTTAAATACATTACTAGAAAAACGCGACATGTTTGGCCTTGATAGTTGTAACGTCAAGATTTGTGACACTGTACTCAACAAATTTGAATGGTCAGGAACAAATAAACATGAATCGTGACGTATAAAGGGCGTGGCCGATGGAATGGCTGGTTTTGCGAGAATTCAAAATTACAAATTCAAAAATATTTTTTATGCTACTAATAACTAATAGTAACAACAAAATATTTTTTTACTGGACAGTATTTTTTTTAAAAAAACGTGATATTTCCCTTTTAAGTCGCTTTTTTCAGTGGACATTATAGTCATTATCAACATTAACAAAGCGATATTCAATGTTTTGAGTTATTTTTTTGATACATTTAATCTGATGAATATATAGTTCGTATTGAGGTTGACAAATACCATTGATCAAATTCCAATAGACTACGAACATGAGCAAAGAAATCAGCTTAAGAGTATGTGGGGATGAGAATGGCCTTGAAATGCGCATTATAAACCCAGCAGTTAATGAACTTTTTCGACTCTTGCATTTACTTGATCTTGAAATGTAAGTTTACTATCCATTAATACACCCAATTTTTTGGCTTATGTTAAGCGGCTTACGGATTTTCTAGATAATTTATGATCGTAGACAATGTATTTTTATTCCTTGTGAATAACATCTCAAGACATTTATCGATATTTAGAAATAGCTGATTTTCCTTACAGTAGAAACAGATTATATATAAACCACCTTTTTTTTCGATACATTAAAAATTAATATAATTTATATGGATGTAAAAAACAGGGGTCAAATATGTGAACATTGTGGGACACCTGATGGAACGGATGTCGACTATTTTGAAATTTATACTCCTACTGACTGTTGAAAACGCTGTTTTTTTTATGAAATCGTTTTATTATGTTGTCATCTTTATAAGATTTAAATTAAAAAGTAATAAAAAGTATCATTGTAAGACGTCGCTTCACATTATTGTTGACGATTTTTTTTTTCGCGGTGTAATGGCTAAGACGCTTGACTCATGCACGGAAGGTTGCGGGTTCGATTTCCAGTGAGATCACAACAATTAAATATGATCTTCCTCAAGCGCTGATGTTCTGTGCTGTAAAATACCTCATTGATTGGACCTTCTGGCCTGCTGTGGTGTAAAAAAAAGGAAAATTATTTTTGCATCCATAAATAAATGTCTTTTCTGAAACAATATTTTTTCAAAAAGGTTTATTGATCTATTATTTTTTAATAAAATACAAAAAAAAATATGGGAAACGTTAAAAAAACATGGTTCGTGTATTTTTCAACGCACAGAGTTATGTGTACGCGGTGGCTGTATTTTTTTGTTGAGATAGTTCCTTCGATTCGTAATACTGTCTTTTGTCAAAATTAAATTTATTTTTTTGTATTTTTGCTCTGTTACGATACTTAAGTATGTTTATTAATACAAAAATTTCCAAATAAACAAACCAGCCACGTGATACCCGACGGAGAATAGCCTATTTCACACATATCATCTTAATCTACGCGGCACTGTAAAATTAAAGTGGATTTGTTAGTACCTATTTAAATTTGATAATATTTATTTTATAAAACTTCATGGTTAATGACTTTAATAAAAACGCGTCGGTTAATATATATTATTATTTTTTAAAGAAATATTAACGTTCTTATAATTTACCCAAACATTTTAATTTTGGAGACCATTTTCAACGATTTGTAAATAGCTCACTTTTAGAAAATGGAAATCAAGTTAGGGTAGAGTGGGGTTAGACCTCTTGGACCCTTGGACTTATGATCCGTGAATTTGCAACACTAGCTACAAAACCACATTCCGATTTAAATAATATAGTAAAACTTAGCAAAAGAGATTTTAATGATAATTTTATCAAAATCTTTACACAAAACTTGGCGAGTATTATCAGGTAAAAATCCTGCAAAAGGAAATCGACTGGAGATTATTCGGTCTCATGGCGTACTGATTATTGCGTTTTCCAGGCATTAAATAAATAAATAATTGTAAAACAATTAATATCGATCCACCGTATTATATTTTATCCAGCCGTGGTGTGAAATGGGCCAATCATGCGATATCCCGCAGTGGGCTCGTGGCTTGCACGTGCACAGCGGTCCAGTCTCCGTGAGTATACGGTAATAATGGAATGCCTTACACTTGAACAACGTTTGCAAATTATTGCAGAAATTTACTTTGAAAATCAGTATTTGGTTCGACAAATGTACGGGACCTTTCTTAAAACGGTCCTGTTAATTGGCCTCCTGTATCCTGTATCCAGTGATTTGACGGGATTTGATTATTTTCTATGGGGCTACGTTAAGTCGTGGTTTATGAAAACGAATCAACGATTCTTGAAGCATTCGGATCCAAAATAAAACTCACCATTTCGTTAATAACTTGGGTATGATATTAAAAAAATATAAAGGAGTACATTTTTAAATCAGCATTTAAAAGCACGTGATGACTTTACTAACCACACGAGACATAACACGATACATGATTTAACCTGTACCAGTTTTTGAAATTATAAATTTCAAAAACTGGTACAGGTTAAATCAGGTAAACAAAGTCGGAGTATTCATGATTATCAGGAATTTTCCAAAACAAGAAACGAATGTAAAACGCTTTCCAAGATATGCTTTAAATCGTATGTAAAAAGTATGGAAAATTCGGCGTTAAACTCAAACAATCTTTGGAACTACATAAAAAAATTAAACAATTCTCATTTCGAATATCCAAGTGCTATGCATCTAGATGGAAAATTAGTGAATGGCACTGAAAATATTGTAAACCTTTTTGCAAATTTCTTTAAGGAAGTGTATGATGAACCTATTCCAGATGATAAGATTCCAACCTTTACTTTTGATAAAACAATTACGCTTTTTAACTGTCAAATTAATATGTTGTCTTGTAAGAAGAGACTACTCTCTTTAGATGAAAATAAATCAGCAGGTCCTGATAATGTTCCGCCTATTTTTCTCAAAAAATGTGCCTCAGTTATAGCTGAACCTCTCACCACGTTTTTCAATAAACTATTGTCAATGGGATGTTTTCCCTCCAAATGGAAATCTAGCTATATAACTCCAATTTTTAAAAAGGGGGACGACTCAGATATTAAAAACTACCGTCCTATATGCATCCAATCAGTCATACCCAAACTTTTTGAGTCACTCATACTTGACCAAATTCAACATGATGTCTCAAATATAATAGACACTAAACAACACGGTTTTATAAAGGCGCGGTCAACTGCCACAAACCTAATGCTTTACCATAATTACATATCGGAAGCCTTTAATGATAAAAATCAAGTTGATAGTATATACACCGATTTTACTAAGGCGTTTGACAAAGTCTCTCACAAAATATTACTAAGTAAGCTGTATGGTTTGGGTTTTCGTGGAGCTATCCTTGATTGGTTTCGAGCCTATCTATCTGACAGGTATCTATATGTAAAAATCAAAAATGTAAAATCAGACTGTTTTTCTGCCTCTAGTGGTCTTCCACAAGGCAGTCACCTAGGGCCTGTTCTTTTTCTAATGTTCGTAAATGACATTACATCCTGTTTCCATGATGTCGAAGTTTTGCTTTTTGCGGACGATATTAAAATATTTAAAAAAATATCGGACATTAATCATTGTGAAACTCTGCAATCAAATATTAATAATTTGTATAATTGGTGTAAAAAAAATAATTTATTTCTTAATATTCAAAAATGCAAAATTATGACATTCTGCCGCAACAGGAATCCCATCGTTTTCACGTATAAAATAAATTCTTCACCTTTAGAAAAAGTTACAGAGATGACAGACTTAGGTATTCTTTTTGACGAAAAACTGAGTTTTATTAAACATATACAAAACATTACAAATAAGAGCATGAGAACCTTGGGATTTTTGCTGCGAACGATACGGGATTTTGAGTCTATAAACATAATGAAAACATTGTATATTGCCCTAGTGCGAAGTCAACTCGAGTATAACTCAGTTATATGGTCACCGCATTACAGGGTTCATGTTAAGGACATCGAAAGAGTTCAGCATAAATTTTTGCGTTTTATCAATTTTAAATTAAGTATACCGATTGAATACATAAATTACTCATACTTAAATGATTATTTAAACATCCAAACATTAGAAAACAGACGAAAATTAAATGACTTGCTTTTTTTGTTTAAAATAATAATGTCGATGTTCGATTGTTGTGAACTTATCAATTTGATTAATGTGCGAGTGCCTGGTCGAGTTACCCGATGTAATACTTTGTTCTACTGCGGTCCATCATCGACCAATTACAGCGCGAATTCGCCAGTAATGCGGATGCATGTACTCGCGAACCAATATGCTAACAACATCGATGTCTTTAGCGTGAGTCTTGTAAATTTTAAATATCAATGTATATGTTCCTTATCAAATAGAACTTAATATTCTGTTCATATTGTATTTTATAACATTATGTACCTAGCTGCTTTAAACCTTTAATTGTATTTCTTTAGCTTATTAAAAAAATAGAAATATATATATATTGCTTTAATTTTTTTAAAACCAACTTAACTTTAAAACACAGTTCTATATTTTATTACAGTATATTGTATTTTTTTTTTTTTTTTAATTTATGCTGTTAATACACTCATCTTTTTATTTTTTATACCAACTATACTTCTTAACACTGTTCCTTTATTTTGTTCCTTTATTTTATTTCTTTATATTGTGTTTTTTTTTTTTTAATCTATGCTGTTTATATACTCATCTTCTTTTTTTATACCAACTTTACTTCTTAACACCGTTCTATCTTTTGTTGCTTTATATTGTATTTTTTAAATTTAATGTTGTTTTTATACTTATATTTTGTAAAATTTTCATGTATGTAAAAGCCTTATGGGCGTGAAAAAAAAAAAATAATAAAAAATAAAATAAATGAGTATTTAAAAAACATAATAATTTATCTCTGTTTGATAAAGAACATAGTTCTGTGTGTGAAGTACAACCAAAACCCTGAACGAGTGTTTTAGAGTCGTAGCTGCTCTCAGGTAAAAATCTTTAGCCCTAAAAAACCCTACTATTCTTTAGATCCTAGGTTCGAATCTTGTGAAATATTGATGTTAAAGGTAGTTTAAACTGCAGTACTTCATTGTTCTTGGGCTTGCACCTGAAGTGTAAAAATGCATCCCTTATCTTTATAAAATAGATGTTCAAAATACGCTGCATTTGGTTTGCCGTGTAATGATAGGAAAATAGTTATGAATTTATTTTTCTTTTTTTTTAGTACTTACTCCACATACCTGAAACCACTTTAAAAACCGTCAATCTTCCCATTGGTTTTACATATACAAAGAAGCATTTTTTTGTCAAAAAATGAATTACTCTTTTATGATTTCATGTATCGCGATTTAAATTGAATTTAAGTCTACTTCTTTCACGGCCCATTTTACTGAGATTTTGGAAAATTATCTGGAGGGCCTTTGTAGAATATAGTCATTCATCCTCATGACCATATTGAATGATGAATTGCGTATAAATGAAATAATCATATGCATGGTTCTGTGATCCCCCTGCTCTCTCTCTTTGCGCGTACTTTTCTGCAACGCCAACGCGCAACGATCGACCCATAGTCAGGTTAATAAATATATTATTTTATGAAAATAAGTTTTCTCCCTGTTTCAATGCTTTTGCTCGTACATCTTAAAGCACTCCGAAACCGTCAAAGCTTCTTGTAGTTCATTATCGAGAAGAGGAGCGTCGTTATTACCAAACTTCGATTCAATCAACCCTCATTCGTCCCCGCCTACCCACTCGTATTCCTACAGGGCTGCGTTATCTATAGCCCGAATGTACCAATATGTCCCCAAACTGACGTGACAAATGCTGGAACCTTACAGGTGAATAGAACTTTACCCATTGAGGCTTTGATATTGGGGTTAAAAGCCTTTTTGTGTTAGTATAAAACTCGGTGACATAAAACTCGTAGCAAAACATTAAAAATAATAATATTGTTTTATTGACATTTATTGAGTACAGAGACACAGCTTACAGTGACACAAGCAGAAACAACCCATTCCTGTGAATTTTCCCCGAATCCCTAGAAAATAATATATAATCAATGCCATCAAACATAAAATTATAATTTACAGAACTAGCGTAAAATTATATTTAAATATATCGGACTGTCCAAAAAACTGTCTATCGCCCTCCCCTTTGCCCTTCTTTTGCCGCGCGCGTGCGTGAAGCACCACGTAATGTTACCAAATCGCGAACAATATTATCATAACACAAATGGAAGATAATTTTTTTTTTTAAAAGCTATATTTAATTTCTCATAAAGTTCATTCAATTCTCATAACATTCTTATAAAATAATACAATTTTAAAGGAATATACCATATATCTACTTATGTTCTAAGACCCCCCTTTTGAAAGAGTAGGTGTTCTGGACGTCAGGTAACTGTACGTAAGGACACTTCTCGTTCACACACATAAAAATGATGGGTGTAAATATAATACACTCTATGAAACAAGATAAAAAAATAGACAACTATTCGTGCCACTTAAAATGACAACATTGTTTAGTCAGAGGAGTCACATTTACCTTGCTCCTAAAATTCACAACACTATACCTCTCGATTCAAAATTAAATATAATTAAACAGAAATTTAAATTATTTGTTAAAAATGGCTTCTGGATTTGGGTACCGAAAACTGCCTTGAGATGGTCACCTCACCAAAACAGAAGTATATTAGAACTCAGAATTTCTGTTGCGTGTCTGCCATTTAAAGTTTATGCTTATATCCATTCAGTGTTATTTAATATATTATATTTTTATTTATTATGTACTAAAACATAATTTAAATGAATGCCTCGACGCGGGTTATGCCCAGTGAGGTGTTCATATAGAAAAGTAAAAATAAAAGTTGTATGTGAAATAAATAAATATAATTAAATGAACTTCAAATTTTTATTTCAACTTAAAAATGCATGTTTATGACGAAAGTAGACTTCGGTGTTTTATTCACATATAAAAAAGCTTTTTTATTTTTATTAAATGAATAACCCGCTAAGCCTCTATTTAGAGGCTTGTCAGCATGTGGGATAGAGCGGATATAGAAGAAGGTAATGAAAAAATATCACAACATCCAGACCAATTGAGAAAACAATATTTCTTGGATTTTTTTCTTGCAACTGGCGGGAATCGAACCCGCGACGCCAGTTTCAAAGCTGACCGTCTAACCAACTGCGCCACGGTCCCGTTCGATGATTTTGTAATGCGATAATTTCTGTATATTCGAAGGAAAAAATATATACGTTATGTAGAACAATAGTAAAATTTTCAGGAGTATTTATTTTGATCATTTTACAGTGTGAAACTAGTAAATAAGTTTATGTAACTTTGTAAATGTACAAACCAAATAAATAAATACAAGCAAATAGCTACATAGCTACATAGCTACTTTAGGACCAGCGCTTGAAGCATGAGACACCTTACATTCATGTAACAGATGATCCGGAAATATGATTATGGTAATAATTTATTCCACAAACACAGGTACTTAAAATAATTCATCATCTTTCAACGAAGGTGATTTAATTTCATTGCATTTATTTTTATCGCTGTGAATTTTGCTACACCGTGTTGAGTTCGTTAGGGAGAAGTTTTGATAAAGTTGCAGGCGGGTTTCAGTCAATGTAGACTGCATTTAGATGATTAAACAGTTACCCTACGTAACGCGCAGGTTGCTATTTATAGGTAACGTGAACCAATGAGAAAATAAAAATTTTGAATTCATGAAATAATCAAGTTTTTTTTTTCCTTTTGCATAAGTACTCTGGGCTTTTGTTTACCATTTAATTAAAATGTTCAACAGGTATGTCATACAAATTTGACTTAAAATCAGCAAGTAAATGCTGAAACTTGTATTAATCCGTTTTTTTTTTACTGTGTATAAATTAAGATTTTAAAATGTGCCCAAATTGATTATTTTACTATATTTATTAAGTGAACTTTGTCAATATTTTTTTTTAAAGTATTTTTGAAATCGTGCAGTTAATTTGTGGATCCGTCTGAAAACATTTTTTTGTTTGTTTATTTTCCATACATATATTTACATAGAATTTTCATTAAAAAAATACACTTTTAAAAATACATCTTAAAATTAAGCTATATCGTCATTTTGAAAAAATGCCTACATAGACATCAGCGTCTGAGCGTGGGCCATTCCTTTTTAAATCATTTTTAAGTTTATAGTATTTAAATATGGTATGACATAACCATGAAAAAAAAACAAGCAAAACAATATTAAATAAAATAAATTAAATCAAAAAATTGAGTTTGTCACTTTAGCTTAGTTAGAATGAAGGTTTACGAATATAATTGCGAAGCGCCCTTGAGGTGATTTTTTACAAAAATGGCGCCATATAAATTAACCAATTATTATTATTATCATTATCACAAATTAAAATATTTTTTTCTTAATAGCTTCCTCGAGGTGAAATCCACTTCTGTCTACGAACATTTTGACAAACTTAAAATACTGATCCAAAATAGTTATTTAAAAAACTACGTTGGTACTAACTAAGTTACAGATAAATAAATAGTTACTCAACGAAAAATGTTTTTAAGTATAGCTGAAGCAAATTAACATAGGAGAAATATTTGTGTGGTATATGAACAATGTACAAAAGAAATTAACACGGTCCTCTTTAAAAAAGATCGGGAGGGGTCTTTTTTCTTGCATAGTGGCACCA
>NW_028280546.1:0-20638 GCF_059751315.1 Micrasema longulum | reverse complement strand
TATGGGTGCGAATCTTGGAACCCTACCAAAGCTCAGAACACCAAACTTCTGAGTTTTGAGAGTAAGTACTTAATGAGAATATTAGGCATAAGGTGGTTCGATTTTATGACCAACATTGAAGTCCAAGAACGGACGCAGCAGCCTCCTATAAGGAGCGTCTTGGAGATGCGGCGATGAACCTTGCTTGAACACGCTCTACGCATGTCTCAGGAGAACCTAAACCCAAGTTGCCGGTTATTTAAACCTACAGGCTCACGCCGTCCTGGAAGGCCGTCGATGAAGATCTTTTGAGTTTATTCGGCGGAACTAAGAAGCGCTGGATTGACGTAGGAGGTGAGAGTGCTAGCTGGCGATAAAGTCTCCTGGACGCGACTAATGATGTCCACATGCTCCACTTAGGAGTAGATAAAGAAAAGAAGAAGAATTATGTTCCTTTAATTTAAAACGAATTAAGAGATCAAAAAGAAATTTTTGAAAAATTCTTCCTATACATATTTACTTATGTTGAATTTAAATTTACTTATGTTAGTTAAAATTTAAGCCTGCGAGATCACGCCGTCCTGGAAGGCCGTCAAAGACGATCTTTAGACTTTATTCGGTGGAATTAAGGGGCGCTGGATTGACATGGGAAGAAGCGAGAGTGCTGGCTGGCGATAGGGTCTCCTGGAGGCAACTGGTGATGTCCACATGCTACACTTGAAACACTACAAAGAAGAAGAAGTAAAAGATGTTAAATATCATTTCATAAAGCCTAAAAACTAAAGCTTAAAAAAAAATGAAGCCTAAAAGCCCATTAAAGTCAATTAATTTTGTAAAATACAAAAAGTAAAATCGAATATATTTACTATTTATTATTGCAGATATTGTGATGTTGGCTCCTTTTATCGCACATGCCTACCATGCAAGTGGTCTTGGGTTCAATTTCCGGCATGATCGACATGTAATATTTGATTTTAAACTGCGTTATTTCATAACCTCCAGACTGGTTCCTGAAGCGTTACACTAATCATCTTACCTCTGTGCCTTATACAGCATTGAGTGCAGAATAAGGAATAATCAGCTTTCTCAAAATATGTATGTCTACGTAGATTTTGTAAACCGATGTTTTTCTTTTTTTTTTAACGTATATTGTTGGCGTGAGATACTTTGTCTAAGTTGAATGTACTTTTTAGTATTTTATTTTATTTCCAGCTCTCTAATAAAGGTATAAGACAATCAAGTTTAATATAAATGAGTGTATTTTTTCATTTTTCTAAATATACCGTTTTATTTCGTTAAACATGCAATAACGTTTTGATAATAAGTGATCTGTTTGATTATTAATATATTTTTTTTATTTTAAGTTAAGTTTTTTTCGCCTTTCGTGCTTTCATAAAGTATTACAACGTTATTTCACAGTATCTTATACCATTTTTCATAATAAGAATAAAAACCATGTCACAAGTCTCTTTTTACGAATTGAACCGTAAGATAAACTCACGTCAGATGCTGGGAGTCTGGTTCATAATATGCAGGTGTTAGGTGCAATGTGCAGAAGGGTTTATGCACTTTTGTACCAGGTTATGAGCAGACCCGGTTATGTTAAATGCAAGAGATCGCGTGTCTAGCAAAAATTGTCATCTTCTCATTGCATATACGTACATATTGCACAAAAATACAGACTTAAGAATGCCTTTGTTTAAAAGCTTACCGTACCGTACAAACAACCCATTGAGTGACGGACAGTAAATTTATTAAAAGATTTTAATATTTTTTACAAAACACCTTTTTTACTCTCTGCTGAAAAATGCTTTGAAAGGTTTTTTGCTAAACTGCAATTATTTTAAGAAACCATTTTTTTCTTGAGACCTTGAAAATTTTCATACGAACATGTCTTGAATAAGAATGTCAACAAATCAGATGACTTTTTAAATGCGCAGTTATGCTAAGATACTATATTCATCTATAAAGGTAGCACTGTTAGTGCAAGAAAATTTCATGGGGTTTATTTAATATTTTAGACAATTATAATTTTTATAAAATAATATTAGTATATTCAATACAAACTAAAAATTTAATTGTTATATAAAATCGTGATGACATTTGAGCAAATTATTTTAATTCACTCGTTTATTTGCCAAGAATTAACACACATAAGAGAAATCGTACAAAAAAATATTAAACGCTGTATTTAATTTACAAGTTTAAACCGGAATATTCAACATGTACATAAACAAAAAAAAACTATTTTTACGTACAGTTGATATAATTTGTGTAAATTCAAAATAAATGTCTATTATAAACATAAAGTTTAACAAAATAAACAATATACCCAATACAGTAACGTAAAACCAGAAACGAGATCAGTAAAAGCAAAAACGCAAAAACAATTAAAAATTCAGATTGATTAAAGGTCCAAGAAATTGGTTAAACATTAAAAACATTGACATTGTTTATTGTACAGCCAAAATAATTTACATCGTAATACTATGTAAGTATTCTAATCGTTCTAGTTAGAGGTGTTGGAAACCGTTACTAGTCGTATGACAACCGAGGAATAAAATTTTATTATCTCTGAGTCTACGTGAAGGAACTATAAGAAAAATTTGTTAAATGATAGTCTATTACTATCTACTACTACCATCCCGCCATTTCCCCGTAAGAGTAAGCATAGATAATGGATCACCACACACGTCTATTCTGACATACATTTCTAGCTTATTCCACATTCATACATCTTTTCATACATGCACTTCAGTTTTGCCTGCTTTTAACATGACCAGACTTAAGATTTTGGTTTATCTGATCTTGCCACGTTTTTCTTGATCCTCCTCTAACGTTTCCGTTTATTTTCGCCATCTATTTTTTCATCATCCATCCATCGACTTGACTAAACCATCGCATAAACCCCTTTTTGATCTTATCAATTAAAGCAGACTCAGATTTACATTCTCATCTGATTTTATTATTTGTAACCCATTCGTACATTAATTTCCTACACATTTGTCTAAGAGATTGCATTTCAACCGAGTTCACTCGGTTTTCATCTTTCCTCTGCCAGATCCCTGTTTTTTTTAAAATTATTATTTACTATATTTTACGCTTACAAACTATAAACAATAATAAAAATAATGTGACCTCACTGGGGTTACCCGTGCCGAAGACACTTAACAATATATTTTTAAAAGTGTTTTAAAATTCAAGGATAAACAAAGAAGACTTAATTAATAAACAGAGATTATTAACAAAATATTATGGCTGTTTTACAAACTAGGTATATATGTACATCGCTATTATTTATATTACAAAACGCACAATGAACTCACTTATATATATAAGTGTTTGGACTAAAACTCCGGTGTGCACCGACAGTTCAGCTTCCTATAAACCGTTAAGTATTTTAAATATGGGGATTTCTGAATTAAATCGGTGTTTTGAAAGACTAGACATTTTGAGAAAAATATAATGTTACCTACAGTAACCCCCTCTATGATTACTAATTCGTTAACAATTTTTCTCTTTAAATTATTTTTTTATGAACTTATAAAATAAAAGTTAAATTGATGCCATATCACGGAAAAAACAATTCATTATATATTTACCTATAACGCATATTTTATTTTCACAACTATGCAAGAAATACAAAGCTAAATAGTGAAAATAAATGCAAAGTTCATCAATAGGTAAAATAGAAAAATGTACTACGAATACCAATAAAAATATATTTATGGATTAAGAATAATTAACTGCATTTTCAAAATAAATATGGATATTGTGGGAAATGTAAATAAATAAATCGCATGTAAATTAAAAAAAATGTTTTTTTTTAATATGTCACTAGAAAAACGCGACATATTTGGCATTAAAAATTGTGACGTCAAGATTTGTGACAATGTTTTAAACAAATTTAAATGGTCAGGAACAAATAAACATGAATCGTTACATATGAGGGGCGTGGCCAATGGAATGACCGTTTGTACGGGAATTCAAAATTACAACTTGACTTGGACAGACCTTTATTACATTAAAAATGTAAAAAAAGTGGTGTTAGCCTATTATGACGAAATTACATACGTCTTTTAGTGCGGTACAAAAATATAGCTACATTCAACTTGGTAAGTATTATTGTTAACGAATACAATAACTTTAAATAATGAAAAAACATTGATTAATTAAATTTTTACAGCGCAAAATTTTACTTTGTCAAGCCGAGATTGTAATTAAAAGGGTTAAGTACTTAAACTTGTTTTTTGAAAGGTGCGTGACAATTTAAGCAGTTGCGAAAAGTCGATATAATGTTAAGTGCAATATGGCACGTGTCTGCTTTTGTAAGAATTCGTACCTACTTTAGAAAAAATATGTTCACAGATGTTCATAAAGTTGAATGACAATGCGAATCACCTGCGTAACACATTTTTTTATCACATCCACATAATAATTATCACTATTTATTAAGGTGTGGTTAAGCTAGTTTAATTGTAAAGGATCAAATTAAATCTTTTGATACAGGTTTGTAAGAAAAACGGACAAAATATGTCGCGAAAATGAGTATAACGTACCCAATTATAGATAATTTGGATAATTTTATTTAAAAAAAACAATAAATAATAACCGGTATAAATTTTGTGCGTTATTTAAATTTAAATTCAAAGTACGATCTAAAATATGAAAACAACTGAATCTAATGTAAATATGTAAAAATAAATTCAATTTTGTGATCGGGTCGTGGTTCCGTGGTTACTGTCATGGATGTACGGATCAGAGGTCCGAGATTCGAACACTACTCTACCCTAACTTGATTCCAATTTTCTAATATCGAGTTATTTACAACTCATTGAAAATGATCCTAAAATAATAAAATATTTCGGTTAATTACTAGAAGGCAAATATTTATTTTTCTTTTCTAAACAAAACAAAAGCCTAAAGAAACAGTTCTGTATCATTCAAAATAATATATCTGATAAACACACATCACTATATAGATGTGCATTAAAAATAAATAAATCAATGTAATTTCTCGCAGCAGTCTCCGGTAGTATAATAAATATAGACGGTTTAAATATTGGCCTATTGTCTTGGTCACCAATTGTCGACTCTACTATTGTCTCTGTAGTCTGTAAATTGGTCGACCAGCGGGTATACGCTACGCGGAGATGTATTTATTCTTGCACTGCAGGTTAAAATGTGGTATAGGAAGTTGACTAAAGTCCTACATCCAATATCTCACGCGTGTCCCTCACTTAGCTCTTCAAAACGGTGCTTCAAACTTCTTAAATAAAATAAAGTCGGTACTTAGATGAGTTTTGAACACTACGAATGATGTTCCTTTAGTTTTAAGATATGGCAACACCAGTGTGAATATGTCAAATCTGATACTGTCACCGTAAAGTTTGCCATTTTTAATGGGAAACGTAATCAGATCATTTTGTAATATGAGTGATATTTGTGTTGTTTACAGATACCTGAAAAACTATTTTCGTTAAACAAATGGAACTAAATCGTTAACATTTTCATGCGATAATTTTCAATGACTTTCGACATGGATCAAACCAACAATGGTGTGCCTATCAACTCTGTAACTTCTGGTAATAAAACACAATTTTAAACCACCGTATTTTGCTGAATTTCTGAATTCAATCGTGGTCGCACTTTATTACAGGACGAATTTTTAAAGGTCGTCCAAAATTGGCTGTTGTGCCAGAAAAAATCAATGCTTTGCGTTAACTGATATTGCTAGATCGTCATGTGAGATACCGTGAGATTAAGGCAAGCTTGGGCATTAGTTTTATTTGCACACATTCAATATTGCATGAGCATTTGGTCGTCAAAAAGATTTGTCCGCGTTGGATACCGCATAATTTGACAATCGCTCAAAAAATAGCTCGTATCGAATGGTTCAAACAAAAGTTAAAAAATTCAACCGCGGTGCTTAAAAAGACGTCTGTAAGATTGTGACAGGCAACGAATCATGGATCTATGCATATGAATCAGGAACTAAACAACAATTGACTGTATGGGTCTTTCAAGAGGAGCCAAATCCAACAAAATTTGTTCGCGCACGATACACTTCGAAGCAAATGGTCGCCTGTTTTTTCGGAATAACTGGACATATCGCCACCGTTTCATTAAAAAAACGTAGAATAGTCAATTTTGAATGGTACATCACAATTTGTTTGCCGGAAGTGTTGAAAATGTGTGAAAAAATAAGAGAAACCAATTGCAGAAGACAAATCATTCTCTACCACGACAATGCAAGCTGTCACACATCAGCTCAAACAAGTGAAATTTTGAGCATTCAAAACATCGAATTCGGTCATCCACCGTACAGTCCTGATTTTTTTAATTTTTAATTTTATTTTTTAATTTTTTTTATTTTTTATTTTAATTTTTTTTTTTTAATTTTTTTATTTTTTATTATTTTTTTTTTTTATACGCCTCCACAGTCCTGATTTGGGACCTAATGTTTTTTTCTTATTCCCGCATATTAAAAATAAATTGCAAGGTCAACGTTTTTCGACGCCTAAAGAAGCGGTTGATACGTTCAAATCACATGATTTTGAGGTACCTTAATCAGACTGGATAAAGTGTTTCGAAAATTGGTTTAAATGCATGCAAAAGGGTATTGACCTTCAAGGAGAATATATTAAAAAACAATAAAGCCATTTTCGAAAATAAACGTTGGTTTTTACTTGTCTATCTCAAAACTTAAATAGCAACCCTTGTATTTATTAAAGCAAAAATAAAATACAATAAAATGAACCAGATATGTCATAGAATATTTGACTAATACAATTAAAAACTGAAGTTAAGGTTGTATGAATATGTTTTACTACGCGGTTGACGAAAATTCGGAAGACGTAGATCTTGGATCTTAGAAGTAGGTGGCGGGCTGCAGAGGTAGAGAAGGAAGAGCGATCGGTGCGTCTGTACTTTTATATGCTTACCTACGTAACTGATCTTCTGTGTTGCCAACCTGTCGTGTTTGTTGTCTGTGCTCGACGGTAGGCGGTACCAACTTCGGAGGCGCCATATTGGTTTGTGTACTAGCGTGTAATATAAACTATCTCGAGAAATAATCTAGTGATTACATGAGCCAGCCAATAACAAGTCAAAAGCCTTATACGTAAATACGAGTAGCTAAAATGTCATATCCCGTCATTCAAATAGTTAAATACATTTGTTGGGATGTCTTAATGCTTATTTTTGGTAAAGTTTGAATGCCTTTGAATAGTCAATATGAATGTGCATATTAAATATTTTTCACGAAAATATTCTTCCCAAAAAAAAAACAAAATGCATGATTCCATTTATAAAGGTTTGAACTTATATTTTAAATATTCAAACTATTTTAATATTGCCAAACTATTAAAATAGACATTTTTATATTTAACTTAGAATTTCAGAAAAAGACAAAAAAAGTGTGATTTATGCTTTTATTTATTTTTTTAAATAGAAATCTGAGTTTTTGCTTTAAACTTCTTGTTAAATTCATTAGATACTTTTAAATTCTGAGAACAAAATGACCGAAATACTTCGTTTTATAAATTCTAATTTATATTTTTATGTAAAGTTTAAATTCAAAGAGGTAGGTACAGATTTGAGTACCATGCTGATCAAGAAGTAATACAATTTTTAACCTTATATAAAAGTTTCATAAGTATGTATTATTGGAATCACAACAGAAAACGAATGTTTATACATAATTTATTTTGAAAATGGCAAGATTCTAAAAGTACGGCGCTTTACACTGGCAAAAATGTATGATTTCCTCACTTTTTATCAGACTACAGCCTTAATCGCCATTAATTTACTTGGTCATCGGAAAGAAGTATATTTTTTCCGCGTAGCTCCTACCTTCCATTATTTCTTAAATCCAGATCGTAACCGCCAGAAATTAATCATTAAACTTGTTTATGCGTTTAATGACATCTTCGAATATATATCTTTATTAAGTTTGAAAGATAAAACCGCTCGTTTTACTAGCCATAAAGTTTTCCACTTTCGCTAAAGAAAAAATAAACCCACACCAACTTTTATATCCCAGATCTTGTCTTGGAAACCCGATTAAGTGGTTTTCAAACTAAAAACTTGTCGCTGTTTAAGATTAGATCAAGATTAGAGTTATGTTTAAAAATAAAATTGTTTTGAAATTTAGTGCAAATTGCGACTTTTGAGTAAGTTAACTACCTATATATTATTTCTGAAACAAATAGGGAGAAAATAATTTAAGGTTATTTTATAAAAATAACACCATCATTCCTCTATATACGCCGATAGTGCACAAGGCAATTAACTAATAAATTAAAAGAGCGTCTTAACGATTTGTTACCTGAACGTAAAGTGCTCAGTTTTACGTTGCGGCCAAATTCAATATTTTATGTCTTATGTCCACTCCATCTCCTTTTTCAGGAATTTTGCCAGAGATAACCATTGAGTCTAAAACACTGGTCCTGGGTTCTGGTTCTATTTCACACAAAGAACTGTATTTTTATTCCACCTGAACAAATACATTATAAAATTACGTTTCGTAAAACATATAGTAATTCTCCACGAAAAACATTTGATATGAATATGCACTTGTTAATATCTCTTTTTTTTCTTCTTTCAAATAATTAAATAAGTTAGGTAGTAAGCGCTGTCTTAAGCTCTTATTTATAACTTTACCCCACGAAAAATCATTGGATTTATTATATAAGTCTCTTAAAATGTATAATTCTAATATTCTAAGCTATAAAAAATACTGGAAACAGACGCTCCTACTTTGTAGTTAAAGTTGATCAAATTATATCCCGCGTACCATTTTGCTAAATAATTGTTTAACATATTTGATCAAATAATTAGGTAAAACGTAATGTTTTCATATTTTAAAGATCTTTTTTTAACGTATTTATTTTTCATTTAAGTGCTTTTGGTCTTCTTACGGGTATATTTAAAACTTTGGATGTTACACAATTCATATATCCAATATTTTTTTAAAAACAGACGTTGAATTACTGCGCTTAAAAAAGGCACTTTTTATGCATCTATAAAAACAAATATTTAACGTTTATTTGATATCTTTATTTTTATTGCACAATGCTTTATATATAAATTTTAAGATTAACAAGTGCTTAGCACAAAAAACCGACATTTTACGCCTCGGACATCAAAGTTGTTGTGTGGGAGAACGAAATGATATCATTAATTTGAGATAGTGGGATGGTTTATGATTTCATTTATGGTTGAATTTCGCCGTCCACACAAAAACGATATAAAAGTATTTTATGCAATGTTACTATCTTTATGGGTCACTCAAAGATTACCATTAAAAAGAGCATTAAAACATGATGAAAACTGTACTTAATTACGTGATTTATGTCAAAGTCAATTTTGCATCTTATTATGAGAGATAATGAAATCAAAATAGGCATAACAATTAACTTAATGACGATTGACAATATCAAGAAATGATACAAAAAATTGATAACCTTAGTAGGTATTACATTCTTTATTATCTTATAAGTCCACAATGTCAAGTTTATTTGTAGCTGCTCGTCAAACTATTATTGAAAATTCATAAATTAAAAAAATACTTGTTTATTTTTATTACCTCACACGTGTTTTTTATTTTTTACTACTATATCAAACTGCATTGTAGTATTGGCAAATACGCATTTCATGTAAACATTTTTTTTTTCTTTTTTCGCGATAATATATGCTTGCTTGTTTATTAATTTAACTTAAATTGGTCTTTCTTGCTTACCGTAACACTTTATTTGCTTCACAGAATTTGTTTCATAAGCTTATATCTTGGCATTTTTTGTTAATATGCACACTGTTTTTTCTTGCATACCTTTGTTATTATAATTGTTTTTTTTTTTACTTTGTAAAACATTTTATTATTTCCTTTCTAACTAATTTCACATATTTTTTCTGTAAATTCGGTATTATTTAGTATGTTAGCATGTATTTAATTTTTTGCAAATGCCTTTTGGGCGTTAATGAACAAAATAAATAAATAAATAAATTAAGAGAACTTATCATTTTCCTGGTAATTTTATTAAAAAAACAAAACAAATTATCATATTGATAGGAATTTTGTATTAAAAAAATAAATTGTGGTTTGAGAGCAGTTAAAACCTGACTAGACAATAATTTACTTAGGAACCCTGAATGTGGAAAAAAAAAAAAAAACACGTTCAGTATAGGAAACAGTTCATCACCTAAATGCCACCTTAATTTGGAAATAAAATCTGATTGCTCGTGCCAGATTTTAAAACCAAGACATTAAATATCTGGAAATAATTATTGACAAAAATCTACGGTGGAAGGTATAGTTCCAATCGCTGGTTTCCAGATTAAGAAAGCTGCGTCATGTATTCTTCTCACTTTGGAACATCACATTTGCACTCTCAAAACTGGGTATGTTACTCTTTTCCAGTCAGTAGCTACCTGTGGTGTAGTGGGCCGGGGTGGTTGCACGGCGTCTATCACGAACCTCCTAATAAATGTCAAAAAATAATTCTTTGTGTGATGTTTCGGTGTCCCCTAACTTTCCCATTGTTCCAATTTACTAAGGTACTGGATATTAGCCAATTTTTTTAATAGAGTCACTGACTCGGCGGCATTGGTTCGATTCCTGCGACATGGTAAAATATTTATTTAAAGGGGTATTTTCACACGAGAATATTTCATAGTCTCTGAAGCGTAAGACTGATCACCTTACCTTCATGTCACAAAATTGATCAAGATTCGCTGCAATTTGTGTACCAATCCAGAGCCCTCTGCACCATACAAAAACGTTATTGAATAATAAATGGAATAATGAAATATTGTATAATTGTATAATAAATTAACGAGTAGGCGGTCATGTTATTGTTTATATTACATAAAAATGTCTGTCTTAAAACAGGTTGTACCTAGTCAGGGAGACTAGACATGATCCAGAAAAAAATATTACATAAGTATGTACACCGCAAGACAAAAAAAATTACGAGTTTACCTGCTTCCGCGCCCCTTGACTTTACTGAACCCTTTTTCTAAGAAATCCTTTATCGATACCTCTTTCTTTTGTTTAATAAATTAAGGACACTATGTGTCACCTTTCTACAATATTTACATTTTAAAATGTCTCAACAGTCTTGTTTTACCCGCGTTTGAGTGAACATAACACAACAATCATGGAAAGTGCAAAGCAAATGTCGATTGCGATAAAATCCAAAATAATCACATTGTCGCAAGAAAACATATCTAATTGTGAAATATCTCGTCGAGTTGGGTATTCAGAAGGTGCAGTGAGGTTTTTATTTAAAAAAATCCAAGAAACTGGATCCATAGAACGGAAAAAAGGAAGCGGACGGGGGCGCGTGACATCTGCCCGAGATGATCGCTTAATAAAAAAAATTGTTATGCGCGATCGATTTTTAACGGCACCTGAAATACACGCAGAGGTGCAGTCTACCAGCACATCAACATTTTCAGTAAAAACAGTGTCCAGGCGGCTGTTGGAGCATGGTTTCCAAGCACGGAGTCCCGCAAAGAAACCATTACTCACGGACAAAATGAAGAAGGCTAGACTGGATTGGGCGAAAGAGCACCAGAATTGGACCTTGGAGGATTGGCAAAATGTTGTTTTCTCTGATGAATCAAAATTCAACCTTTTTGGTCCAGACGGCAGAGAGATAGTTCGACGAAAACGTGGGGAAAGATATCATCCGTCGTGCGTCACTCGAACCGTTAAACATTCACCCTACGTGATGATTTGGGGGTGCATGACAGCATACGGTTTAGGACCTCTAAATTTTGTACAGGGTACGATGAATGCCATTCAGTACAAAAAAGTGTTAAAAAAACATATTATTCCAACAATCGAGGACATTACGCAGTATACCGCGGACCCAATTTTTCAGGACGATTCTGCGCCGTGCCATAGAGCCCGCACTGTGAGTACAAATATATATATTTTTAAATGCATTTTGTGACCACATGATAAATAATTTATTGTTTTTTTATAGATCAATGAATTCAAGGAGAAAATTGGCTTAAAATCGTTGACGTGGCCCGGGAATAGCCCTGATTTGAACCCGATAGAAAATTTATGGGCGATTATGAAAAAAAAAGTCGGGAAAAAAAAATCAAAAAACATTGAGGAATTAAAAAAAAACTTAATTCAAGTTTGGGAAGAAGAAATAACATCAGAAATTTTAGATTCGCTTTACGCTTCTCTAAATAATAGAATTTTACATGTTATAAAAAATAAAGGTGAATTCACTAAGTACTAAATATTTTTAAATGTTAAAAATATGTTTAAATGTAAAATACTTTAATTTAAAATAAAGCGATAAGAACCTACTTCTTAAATATGAATTAAAAAATAACATGTCTTTTATTATTCCATCACAAACACTCGACCATAAATGAACCGTTATGGGTCTCTAAGGTTCGGGTAATCTGATACCTGATATATAATGGCAATTTCTAAGTACAATTCATGAGTAAGATTTTTTATTTTAACCTTGAAATAACGAGTAGTCATCACATATGTCAAACAATATAAAAAAAACTAATTAAATATCAAGAATAATTCATTATATGTCAATTTTAGTTTTTTTTGAGAACTCGTAAATTTATTTGTCTTGCGGTGTATGTGGTAGATATAGAAATTGTAATTTTTTGTTAATAAACCATTATTATAATTATTTTTATTATATAATGAAAAGCAATTCTGAAACAAATATTTATAGAAGACAAAGCTAGTTAAGTAATGTCACTTTCGAATTTTATACTTCTTTTATGACCTATTCTTTTTCACGACAATGTTTTTTTTTTCTTCAGTACCTATTTAACGTTTTTAAGTACTGATCAAAACAAAGAACAATAAGTAATAATAATTATGATCTTATTCTCTTGACCCTTGAGTTTCGTCCAAGATGGGCCAGCTGAAGTCATAATTTTGAATTTCCTGCTGCACAAAACGATTAGTGGTGTATATTACTAAGCTCTATTGTTTCAATGCCCACATAATAATTTAACGTTCAATACAATTTGTCTGGTAGTGGGGGTCGAAGAGTCCTCAAGGGATAGTTCTAAAATAATTTCTCAACCTTTAGAGATCATTGCCACGGAGCAGCCAATGAATAGTCCCGCACTTGCGCCGAGTGGAATCGGTCCTTTGTTGCAATTTCAAAGGTCCTTAGACTCAAGGTCTGGTGTCCTGCTGGTGACGCTTTACCCCTGTTTAATCCCTCGTCTAGTCCGGGGGATTCGTCAGATAGTAATTAGGCACTTGATAGAAAAGTTCATAAAAAGATAAGCAAAAAAAATATTTTTACATCATGCATATCTCGAGACTTTGACAATTATTATTTTTTACCGATTGCTCTCATTTTGCCGATCTTGCTCTACTCAAATAAAATTTGAGATAGATAAATTTATATCTTTAGAATCACAAATAATTGTTTTTTTGTATACATTAAATCAATACGTAAGAATTATGTATCTAGTGGTGTGATAATAGGGAAATATAACAAACTACGATTACCGATACAAATATATGAAATGGATTAAGAATAATTAATTGTATTTTCAAAATCAATATTGATATTGTAGAGAAATGTTTTCATACATCGATGTAAAAAAGAAATTTAATAAAAATGTGTTAGTAGAAAAACGCGACGTGTTTGGCCTTGGTTGTTGTGACGTCAAGATTCGTGAAATTATTCTACCCAAATTTCAATGGCAGGAACAAATAAACATGAATCGTGACGTATTAGGGGCGTGGCCAATGGAATGTCCGTTTTTGCTACTAATAATTAGCATATTTTTTTTTTTTCTGGACAGTATTTCATAGACTTTTATTACTTTAAAAATGTTTAAAAAAAAGCTTTCCTATTAGATGACCTATTTGCCTAGCGTGGGTTCTATGGTTAAATTTTTAGCAAATGATTTAATTTTTATGGTGTTTTTTCAATAAACTATATTTCCTAGATTTCGTTTGTAATTTATTTCTTATATATTATTCTTGTTGATAAAATTCAGTGCTAAAGACGCTCTTGATGCTTCTTTGAAGTGTGTAGATATATAGTGATTATAAAGGTGAGAAAGAAATCTAGACGTGGCGAAATAATGATCAAATAACTTACCAAATTACACTGCAATTTGTAAACCGATTCAGTGATGCCGGTGGTGTGACAATATGTTGGAGTTTAAGTATGTGTTTGTTACACCGTGTCTAGGTGAAATTACAAATACCATTTTGGGTGAGAGATAGAACCAGAACCTTACTATGCCTTAAGTTCTGGGCTCCCGGCAAAGTCCCTGACTGGTGCCTTAAGTCTGTATTACAAAGGCCGTAAGTATACGATTTTAAAAACTGAACGGAAAATTGGAGAGCAATTCTCAGACAGAAATCTTATAGTTAATTTTATTAATGTTTGCTTCATGAGTTTCAAGGTTCATTTTCGGACTTCAGTTCTGTCTGGGGCATGCGCAATAACTAACACGCAACAGATACTCGTTATGCGCACAATGCGTAGCCCTGCGCAAATTCCAAATAGAAAAACTAATTTTAAATTGAATCAGAAAATAAACAGGTTCTTACTAGATTAAATCGTCTTAAAAAAAGTTATGGTGGCCCTTTTTCTTAATTTGTGACAATATTTATATTCGACCACATTCAACCACATTGCAACTTAACTGGCATAGATGAAACATTCACACTCTATCACTTCTTCACAATATTTTAAATAATCCCACTTCGCCTGTTTATCTGAGAGAGTTTTTCCAACCTCTATCACAACACGGACTATATCTTCTTTCTAGTAACGAAAGAACCCTTTTAATACTCTTTCATCGCTCTTATTTTTTGCCTCCTCTTTCACAGTAGTAGCTTGCTCGATTGTGGAATAATCTACCCACTAATGTTAGAGACGCCCCCTTTATTTACATTTAAGTGAATATTGAAATGTCACTATCAAAATATTTAAGTTGTTCCTTTATTCTTCTTCTTTCTCATCATGGCTAAGTGAAAAAAAATATATTTTGTTTATCATTGTTTTTAATTTTGTATAAAATTGTATGATTCTCGAACTGAACGGTTTGGGTAGGTAGGAAAAAATTGCCTTAAAGCAATATACCCGCCCTTATATGTATATAAATGGTGTGTGTATATAAATTTTACATGTATATAAAGTGTAAAATAAATAAATAAAATAAATATATACGTGCGCATCTCAGTGAAAATTTGGATCAACATCAGAACGTGTTTTAAAATTAAGCATTCGCATACAAGATTTCAATCAGTTTGTGTATTAGATGACACAATATTTATAATAAATCGATTTCCGATTAGTTTTTTGACCAGATTTATAATCTTTATAAAACAAATTTTAGTGTGCTATAGTTCTTAGTGTGTGGGCGAATATGTGTGTGTGCATGTGTGTAATATCAAGCGGTTGTAGTGCACGCTTAATTCGCCCCTAATATGGCGATCAATACAGACGATACGCGATACAGAAGTTCATCTCCAACTATTCCGAGCCGAAGATGATTATGAACCCAGGTCATGTAGTCCTTTCATCTTCCAACTCCCTTCTCCACCGTCGGGAGAGGACAGGGAGGGGATGTCTCCCTTAGACGTAAACATATTGCTGACAAACTTTCAAGTGACATCCGCAATTTCTGCCGAGAGTACTAAGTAGACACGGGTATAGCGGGTAGCGACGATACTCGAGGCTAATCTTATTCCGACTGATAAATGGTTTATTTTTGACCCCAACAAGGAAATGCGTGACTTACTACACAACAAGACCAACAATTAGAAAAACTTTTATGTGAAAAATGGAAGAATAAATCGGGATCTTTATTTAGGTGCTTAAGAACGTACTCGACATTTGCTGCGACAATTGTGGATCGTGAAATAGTTGTTACCAGATTTGCTCGATTTTTGACGTTGTCAAACGTCGCAAATTGCTATTAGATATGCGTCTTCATCTCTTTTGGAAATATTTGTCAATCCTGATTTAGTCACTAGCGAATTGATTTTGGAATTAACTTGCGTATAAACATTTCACATGCTTAACATTTAAAGCGTATTCCAGAGCTGTGGCGATGTGGGTCTTGAATAAGGTGCGATGCCCATAAAAAGCAAAAAAAAAATGTTTTATTTACTTTGTTTTACATTTGTTTGAATAATAATGAATCTATGATTGTTGGAACAATAGTGGTAAAAAAAGTAAAGGGAGGAAGGAAGAAGCATGAATTTACTAGATATAGGTTATATTGGTTATAAACAATAGGGCGGTATCATTGTTTTTAACTCTCGAATTTAAAAACATAAAAGGTTTCAAAAGTTGAGTTTTAGAAAAAAATAAAGGCGTCATTTAAATTTGAAAAAAACAGTATATGTCTCTTTGGCTGGCAAAAATGCCGCAAAGTTTTGAAAAAATACAAAAATATGCAATTTTGGAATATTTTTTAAAAGGCTTTTCTGTACAAATATTACATAATTTTTAGCAAACGCCGTGTTTATAACAATACAAACCACGTTAATGAAGTCTGTTTATTTCATAAACAAAAGACAGAAAACGCAAATTCATAAAATAATTTAAAAAAAATGCATTATGAATGGTATTTGTCACCATGATTTATGTTTATTTTATTTTTATTTATTTTACTTTAAAAGTTATTTTTTATCCTTCTCCTCTCTTATTAACCCCCCTACATCTCTCCACGGCCCTCTTACCATCCTCATTTGCGTAATAACGTACGCTCAGCTCGTCAGGTCATAGGTCCAAAAACAGTAGGTCCAAGAGATCTATCCAGTCTCTGATTTATCCGTTGCGGTTATCTTATAGCTGTTCTTTTATTTTGATTCACTAGTTTTGTAAAAATTACGATTTTTTTTAAGTTTCAACATACTTTTTAGGGAGTTACTTTGATTGCTTACTTAGATGAAATTCATCAATACGTAAAAAAGATGCGAGACTTGTCAAAAATCACACTTTTTCAACTTAACTTCACAAAAAAAGAAAAGTTCATTTTTACCAACTAATGAAGATGTCTTCAGAAACTACTATTAAGTGAGTTGTTAAATAAAAAAAATTTCGTTGCAAGAGCCACCGGCGTCAGAAATATATTTAAGAGTTTCTATAAAAATAATTTAAATATGCCAAAAAGTCACCATTTCTGTGGTTTCAAGTGTGAAAATCGAACATATGATGTAATTTTTATTGAAAAAATTCAATGAAAAAAAATCTTAATTTTATAAAAAAATCTGAAAACTATAGTTCTTCAGATAACAGGGAAAAAAGTACTGCAATAGTAATTGATTTAATTTATATGAATGGTGTAGAGTACTGTGTTTCATGTTTCTTATATTATGTTTTCTTACTTTTTCGGATGTATTAACTATGTATGATATTATGTATTTTCACAAAAATGTTTTCTTTCTATGTACGGTCCTAAATGAGATTTTTTAAATGACTTATGGGAGTATAATATCTACTTTATGTATTATATTTATGTTTTATTAATAAAAATAAAAAAAAATAAAAAAAACAATGAAGATTTCTTTTTGTCAATTTTCAGTCATGTATATGCAAAACGCGTAAGACTGATCATCTTACCTTCATGTAACAAAAAATATCAAGATACAATGCGATTAGTGTACCAATGCAGTGTCCTATGCACCCTCATGTTTGAAAAGGGAATGATGATGATGATATGCAAATGTGCAGACAATTTAAGCATATAAATATTACATATCGCCAGTTTTGTAGAATAACGACGCATGAGATTTTCTTCAACTTTGTGTGAGAGCGGATTATTTTTTTTTAAACTTTGTATCACAACTAGATAATACAAAAGTATATACTATGATACTTGGGTTAGTTTAACGTTTATATTTTTTTCAAACGATGAATATAAAGCCCAAGACCAAATATAAAAGAAATTCATTGTCGCATTTTTTGCACATCCGTCGTTGTTCTACGATCTCGACGATGTGTTCGCCATTTTTCAGAGTTTTTTGTAGAATTTAATAAAAGGTTATCTTGAGTCATTGAAACAGTAACCCGTAGCCGTCATCTTGTAGTCTAGCGATGACAGTAAACTCTAGTAAATGGCGCGTGCTGTAAAGTTAGTAAGTTTACTTACTGTAGTATCTCTCGAATAAAACGGAAGCAAGCTTAACCCATAAATTCAGTTCAAACAAATAAAACCGAGCGCAGTAAAGAGAGTAAAATAAAAATGCACTTTAGATATTGAATCCTTTTCCTACCTTTATTCGAAGGTTCCTACTCCATAAATTGTATGAATTTAGTTTTGTTGAGCTGTATTGAATTTCAGAAACACAAAAAAAGTGGTATTTTGGAATCAAATATTAACAAGTTTTACAAAAACTGCAAGAAACGTTGTCAACTTTGGAAATCTGGGCCGGTATGTCAATGAAAAATGAACCGAGTACATTTGATTGAAGTCTATTGCGACAGAGAGGGAATTTTTTTATTGACTGGTCTGCCTATGTTTTATTTTGATTTAGGAAAAAAATATTTAAAAAAATATTGATCATTTTACGATTCACCAAAATATTTAAATTTTGGGGGGCATTTTCAACGAGTTGTAAATATCTCATTATTAGAAAATGGGATCCAAGTTATGATAGAGCGATCTTGCTGATCCACGACATTAGCAACGGCAGCTCAGTTCAAAACATCCGCATTCCTTTAACTCTTCAATCTGTTAACTGGAATCCAGATTTGATTAAAAATTATGTAAATGATGAACCATTTTCACGGTTTGTTGATTCTAGGGTTGAGAAGTAGGCAATTCTCAGGGATTTTCTAAAAGAGCTGACCGGTGTTCGTGGAATTTTAGTTTTTTATAGATTAAGTAGTCGAATGGTCGATAAATTATAAAATATTTAGCTGGAGAAGCCCAATGTCTTTGAATATAGACTAAAGGTTTATTTTTGTACTGTCCTTTTTCATCAAAGGGAAGTAGTATTGCATGTAATTATTGTCAAATGTAGAAATAAATTGAAGTATTTAATAACACTGAAACAAGTGGTATTAATTGCGTGAATATAAAATTAATTATATGGTGACTTGTATTAAGGACGTTGGAGTTAATTTAAAAAATAATAATGATAATGGTAATTTTAAAAAAAATACCGTAATAATAGACCTTTGTAACTGAATTTAATACAAGTGAACGCAATTTTGCTACTATTTGTGTTTGCAATATGGTCGTGCAGAAGAATGAAAATATCTGACATAAGCCCTCCATATAATTTGAGTAACTAACAGTAAAAGGGTCAATAAAGGCAATAGATTTGATAAGTTAAAATTCAATTAAAATCGCGGCTTACAAAATTAAAAATTTTAAAGACCTCGTTTTTTGTCAAAAAAATATTGCGTTTAAGTATGAGCGAAACCAATAGGAAGACCCATGGTCTTTGAAATGGTTTTCGCGTGTGTAGAGGGAGTGTTTTTACTGTTGACTTTTGAGAAGTAAAAGAGCTGAAACGTTTAGTGATGTAGGTGAGACTTATCTGGCTAACCAGTTTTACCCACTGAGCAAGGCCAAAAAATAGATTTTAATCTTAATAATTCCCCATGGAGTGAAATCTAGCCTTGTCTACTTGGTCATACTCAAAATACTGAATTACATTTGAACGCCTATACAACAAAATTGAATTTTCGTTATAAAAAATATAACATATGCGTTTTAGACGATGTCCAATTACTGGTTTCCGACGATGATACTTAAAATTTTAAACACAAATATTTAATTTTAATTATTTTTTTTGGTTTTTGTCATAACATAAAAAAACTCCTGAAACAGACCCATGTCAAAGTAAATCCTGCTCCGGAAAACTCCTTTGGATACATGAAACAAATCAATATCCAGAGCGATGTTGTTCAGCATAGAGGTAGCCCTTCCAACAGGCATAACCATCGGCAGGTATATCCTGTATATCGGAATATGAAACAATCTATGCTGACGCTGTCTTATGTAATAAGAGGAATATGCAAACCAATGCACGTCAACATCTCCGAATTATCGACAATACCGGGCAACAATCGATAAAAAAAGTGTAGTCAAATACACATTTCTTCTAGTCTCTAAACTGTTGTAGCCAAGCATACCCTGGAGAAACTCGGTCGGGTAGAGTCAAAGATAATACCCGCACTCCCTCATGTAGAGATATCTCAGAAACCTATTTTCGATTTTCTTTATCATAAGAGAGTACTTCAGTTCATGTGGCCACCAAATCATCGAGCCACTCTCGAGTCTACTTCGCACCAAGGAGTTGTAACGTAGGACGAAAACGACCAAGAAAGACATGGCGTGATTAGATAAACCAAAACCTCATGTCTGGTTATGTTAAAAGACGACAGAATCGAAGGGTATGTATTACAAGATGTATGAAAGGGGTCGAATCCAGTCTTTATCTACAAAAATTTGGACAAACTCAAAATAATGTTGAAGATGTATGAATGTTAAATAAGCTTGGAATGTATGTCAAGATAGGTGCACGTGTGTAGTGGTCCATTCAAACTGCCTACTTCTACGGAGAAATGGCATAATGTTCATATTACTAGTTGAAACATCATTAACTGCGTTGAAACTTCACTTTATCCTTGTGGATTAACATAATTTATCGTGCTACATCCCCTGA
>NW_028280545.1:0-48569 GCF_059751315.1 Micrasema longulum | reverse complement strand
GTCTTTGTGGGCATTTTTTCCAATTCATGTTATAACTTAGCTTTAAGATGTATTTTTCTAAAGTTTACTGTTGTAATTATATTTATATGTATGTTTACATTATAATTTTTGTGTTTCGGTTTACATAAATTGTAAGGACAGAATTTTTATTTAATTTATTTTAATTATTTATTTATTTATTAGCGGACTTATTTTATTTTATTTTTATTTTATTTTATTTTATTTTATTTTATTTTATTTTATTTTATTTTATTTTATTTTATTTTATTTTATTTTATTTTATTTTATTTTATTTTATGTTATTTTATTTTATTTTATTTTATTTTATTTTTATTTTATTTTATTTTATTTTATTTTATTTTATTTTATTTTATTTTATTTTATTTTATTTTATTTTATTTTATTTTATTTTATTTTATTTTATGTTATTTTATTTTATTTTATTTTATTTTATTTTATTTCATTTTATTTCATTTTATTTCATTTTATTTCATTTTATTTCATTTTATTTCATTTTATTTCATTTTATTTTATTTTATTTTATTTTATTTTATTTTATTTTATTTTATTTTATTTTATTTTATTTTATTTTATTTTATTTTATTTTATTTTATTTTATTTTATTTTATTTTATTTTATTTTATTTTATTTTATTTTGTTTTATTTTATTTTATTTTATTTTATTTTATTTTATTTTATTTTATTTTATTTTATTTTATTTTATTTTATTTTATTTTATTTTATTTTATTTTATTTTATTTTATTTTATTTTATTTTATTTTATTTTATTTTATTTTATTTTATTTTATTTTATTTTATTTTATTTTATTTTATTTTATTTTATTTTATTTTATTTTATTTGGGAAATCAACAGTTCTACATACATATTTATGGTAAACAAACAGATAAAGTGTATAAACTCAGAACTAATAACAGATTTCCACATGGTATACAAAGTTAGTAAAGAAAATACATTACATATCAAATAAATACATATAATTTATACATATAAAAATGTTATTTTCATGTACTCATATCATCGTAAATATTATTCAATAATCAAATATTTTTTAAATATTTATTTTAAGAACATTATGTTACTGTAAATTGGGCGGGATTAGGACAAGAATGCTTGAAGAGAGGATAAGGAGGGGAAGGGAGATGTACATATTTATTGTTATAATGTCTACTAAGTTGCATAATGCATTTTTAAAGTAAATTTTAAATCAGACAGAGTGATGTTTGTGTAATCTATATTTTAAAATTTTGTATTGTACATGAAAAAGTCCTACGAAAAAAAGCATTTTTAACATACGATGTTTTACTTATTGGTACATGACTTAGTCTATATAAAAAATGGCAAACACATATCCGAAAGAATTTTGATAAATAGGTATTTGACCATTATTTTCCTGTCACTGTCTTGCAGATGCCTCCCCGATACTGTGTGAAAAAGACAACTGCATGTCAGACCTTTTGTTAGAAAAGACAAAATCGACGTTTCATTGTCCCGTTTTCCGCACCTCAAATCTGAACCGATTCAAAAAATTTTTTAGACTGAGTATCAGAATATTTTTTTTGTTGTATCAACGGGTTTTGCGTTATTCAAAAAATAAGATAAGCTATTTTTTGTTTTGTACACCACTTTGTGAAAAGAGACTAAATTATATTGTTATGGTATTTGTTACAATTAATATAGTGCAAAGTTTTTGCAAACCAAGTTTTGTAAAATTTCCATTGAAAATAAACGTAAAAATGCAATTTTTCTATTAAAAATGATAAAAGCGCCATCTATGAATAATTAGTTTCATATTTTCGTTTATAATCACCATAACAAACTACAACAGAGATGGATAACATTTTAGAGAAGGGAATATGAAAGTCTAGGCATTTACAGGGCTTATGACCTGTCATTTGCTGGTTTTATTGGCCACTTTACACACTGTGTAACATTCACCATTTTGCCTATGTTAGAGCATACATATTTCTTAAATTCTTCCATCTCATGATTTTAGTGAAGTTAAAGAGCTGAAGCCTTTATTGTTGTAAAGAGATTTTACTTCATTAAAATCAACAGATGGAAGAATATAAGAAATATGGATGTTCAAACATAGGCAAAATAGTGAATGATACACTGTGTGTAAAATCGACACTTAAACCAGCCAACAACAGGTCATAAGCACAGTAAATGCATAGACTTCGATATTCCCTTCTCTAAAATGTTGTCTATCTCTGTTGTAATTTGTTTATCTTAATGACTTTCTTGGGGGTGAAATCCAGTCTTTTGTCTACAAACATTTGAACAAACTCAAAATATTGCTAATGAATCTTGATAAATCGAAAGATATGGTTTTTTAATGGGATGAAAATATAACTAAATGTGAGATCGGAGTGAACGGAGATATTCTGAATCAGGTATGTTTACTAGGGATGGAAAAACTGAGAAAGATATTGAAAGAGGGGTGAGTGCCGGGAACAGGGTGAACGGTACACTGAAATCTAGCATGGCAAACAAATGTTTATCGCAGGATTTAAAACTAGCAGTTCACAATAGAGTTCTAGTGCGAACCCTGATGTATGGAATGGAAAAAACTATGATGAAAGTAGATAAAATGCTGTCGAAATGCGATTCCTCTGGCGAATGTGTGGTTAAACGATGTATGATAGGTGAACAAATGTCGAGATCCGTGAACTATGTAAGGCTGAGACACGCATTATTGACGAAGGGGTGCTGCGTTGGTTTGGACGTGCAGAGCGAAAGAACGGCTAAAAGGATCTACGGTGCGAATTTTGATGGATGCAGAAAACGAGGAAAATCGAGAAAGACACGGCACGGTCATCAAATACTGAAATAGATGGACATGTCAAGAGTAGGAATAATCGACGTGCGCGCATGAGAAGATGTATGAATGTAGAGAATACGAGCAAGCGAGGTATGTATGCAAAGACAGAGTGATGTGGCGTTCTATCCTCTCTGCCTACCACTACGGGGAAACGGCGTGATGTTTTGTTTGTAGTTTTTTTGTTTGATTGTTTAAAAAATCTTCTTAAATTTATTTCTTTATATAATCACTCGGTAAAGCGCTCTTCCGGTATTATATTACGAAAATGGCGCCATATAAGTTATCCATACTAACAACTAGTCAAGGGTGAAGGCGGCTGGCAACCAGCAGCCATCATGCTCCAGAGACTAAGAGAAAATATATTCAGCTTTAACATATGAGGGTAGTAAAAGCAAATTTAGAAATTTCCACCAAAAACGAAAAATTTGTTATTGATGCCAAAATACGCATTTTCAAAATACAATGCCATAAATGATATCCCATCTCTGTTGCAATCAATTTCTTTTTCATGTTCCGAACCATGTCACTAGAAGTCAACTTCTAGTGTTCGTCAAATCTTCTAAAAGCAACTTATGTTTTTATGCCCCGCGTCCAGAATGTGTAGATTAGTCAATTCGTCACACAACTCGGAATTCTATGAGATAGAGCTTCCGGCTTTTCGTAGATATTACGATATCTTCAGCACAGAGTTGAAGATGGATTGCCATGGATTAGCTCGAAATCTTATATTATGTTTGTCGTGTTTATGAATACATTATAACCTGTTATTTTATTACCCTTATTTGTCTTTGCTACAAAGTTTCATGTTATTTTTATTCAGTTTCTTATACATATGTTTCTTCATTCAACTGTTGTAATTGGCCTAGGCTATAAATAAATATAACAAATTAACCCTTTTAACACTTTGATCACCGGCCAAATACACATAGAATTAACCCTGTGCCCGGCCCATTTTTGTAAAATTTTATACTTTGTGAAGGGTTTCTTAAAAGTGTCATAATTATGAAAATGCTGGGTTTAATCTATCGAAACTTTTCATATTTATTTTAAACAATTCAATAAGTCATTTTTTTATGATAGTTTACAACATTGGCCTTCATGGAGAGTCACATTGCAATATTCTCACAATTGGTTTATGATTATTCTAGTTTATATTGCTTATTATGTTAATGATAATTAGATTAATTACGCTTTTATTTTATTATTATATTAACTTTGTTAAATAACTAATTTATGGCATGTTTCACTCATTGTAAAATGTTTTCCTCGGCACGGGATCCCCCAGTGACAGAACATTATTCTGTATAAAAAAAAGAATAGAAACATTGTAAAAGTATAAATAAATTCATTTACAGGGGCTCACTCCTTTTATTGTGCTTTGTATCCCAGTCCCGCGTTTTCACGTGGTTTACCAGCAGCGAAAAAGCACAAATAAAAGTCACTGAATGTCAATAAAATGCACTTTTTTAGACATCTTGTAAACCGCGTGAAAACACGGGACCGTGACACAACGCGTGGTTATATAATAACGTGTTTACACGGCTCTGGGATACAAAGCGTTAATACGTGTCACCCACAGATATATATACATATATATATATATATATATATATATTGTGTACAATAGAACCTCCATTGAATATTTGAGAGTAAGTATTAGAAGTAAACATAGTAATTTCCACCAAAAATAGAAAATTAGTTATTGATGCCAAAATAAACTATACATAAAATCCTATCTACCTAAATAATAGCGTAAATTAAAACCATCCCTAATCTTGCAAAAACAAATTTCAATAATACTATTTCATACCGCAAACTTAGCATTTTCCATTGGGTATGTTAAAATAATTAGAAATCTCACAATTATTTATTAAAAGTTTTTTTGCAAATATCTCAGTAACCCCCCACCCCTTCAATGGAGATTTCTAAGTCTGCTTCTAATTCCTTCATATATTCGAGCAGAACCGCGCTGATCCAGCATCAGTCTAATAAAAAGTGGCAATTTCGACCTGGCGAGTATGTTTTTTGCTTTGGATTCTAAGTATTGTCTGCGCTAGCACTGAGATTGTTAAATTCTACCTTAATTTCCATAAGTGTACATGTGGGGTTCATAGTTCATAATCAATGACACACACAGTTAAAATATTTCTGTTGGATGCTCGATACCTTCGACCTCGGGACTGTAAACAAGGCCTGCCCTCTCGCGATACGCGTGTTCGTAGAAAACAGGGAACGTTTGATTTTAGGTAAACTAATATACGTTATGGTTTTGAGTGTCAATCCTGGAATTAATGAAAGGAGTAAGGACTTACGGTTTCCTCCCTTTGGCACTGGTCCAGAAAGACACGGTTATCGTTTGCACTGGTCACTTTGCACGTTTTTGTATGTTGGTGATTCGAAATCACTGTCACGCTCGCGGTACGGTTTTCGTTGTTGTTGTTCGCGCGTTGCTTTCTTGACTCGCCGTCAGGGAGGAGTAGGTACATTGGGATTCAAAACAAGGACCACCGGAATCAAAGGATGGAATGGCTTGACACTTGAATAAAAGAAAATGAATCCGAAACATTTCACCTTAAATAGTGCGATGACCAATGAAGCAATGTCATCGTTTTCTATAGAATCCAATACAACAAATTATGCAACTCTGACGGTGTTGCACAGAAAGAAGAGAGCATCGTTCTGCAGTACATAAACACCGTTCCTACAATCGAGATATGAACAACAAAGGAACGTGGCCTATAAAGAGACCACAGGGCGCACTTAACGCCCAGTTCAGTTAAGTCGACCAGTCAACGCCAGTCTGTCAAATATTTACTCGCCATGTAATAAATAAACCAGCCAATGACAGGTCATAAGCCCTGTAAATGCCTAGACTTCCATATTCCGTTTTTAAGGTATTCTCCATCCTTGTTGTAATTTGTTAATAAATAAACATAAAACAGCAAACTCGTGTCTTCTCTGTCGATCTTCAACTGGGGTAGGAGCTCCACCAACCCGCAACAATTAAAATCCTACATGTAACTTTATATTGTCATCGTTATATTTCCGTAAAAAACAAACCAAAGAACGAATCTCCTAGTCCGACGTGTAGACAGAAGCTGTTGTTTTTTATTAATAAGTTTTTTTTATGTATGGATCTTTTGATATATACATGTTTATATTTTTTTCGTACAATTTTTTGACCAACTCTTCTTTTGACCAGTCTAGTTTTTGGTTGGCTGGAAGATATTGCTTTTAGCAATAAGTTCACCAAAGCAATTATTCTTTGTACTTGAAGTTTTATTAATTTGTTTAAAAACTTTATATGCAGTTTACATACATATGCATAAGGGCGACATATTGCCCTAAAGCAATTTCTTCCTACCTACCCAAACCGTTAAATTGGAGAAAATCAGTGGTTTATGAACATATTGTTTGTTTATTAATAATTTCTTTGTAGAACAAAATATTGATAGATAATTAATTTTTTAAGAAATAAAAGTTGACTTAATATTTACACTTTACTATGAAGAGAAGGAAGGAAAGGGGGAGGAAAAAGGAAAAACTGAAATATTCAGGAAGTGACATTCCATACGTAATTTGAATGTAAATAAAGAAGGGGCGGGCGGGGCGGCTCTGAAATTAGTGGGTAGATTATTACATAATCGAGCGGTTACTACTGTGAAAGAGGAAGCGAAAAAAATAGAGCGGTGAATGGGTATTTTATTTTTTTAAAGTTTTATTCATTTTAACAAATCAGTAACATACATAATTGTATTTTTGTTCCCGCAAAGCCGAAGCTTGTCAGCGGGTTATATTACATTTAAAAAATTATGTATAACTACATAGTTAAATAATAAATGAAGAATAAAATATATTTATATGCACACTTAAGTTTCACTTGCTGTTTTTAATATTTTTTTGACTATTTTCAAAAATTAAATTAGGTTTTTTTCCTTACGATTTTCAGCTGGTATTAAATTGTACAGTTTTGGTACTACACTCCCCATTGTTCTATCTCCATAGTAGTTCTTCTGTCGTGGTACCGTCAGCTGCTGTGCCGATATTCGTCGGGTCACGATCTGGTGGTTTACTTTGGATTTAAAACTGCAATCGAGGAAATGATCTGTCACTATCTCATACTGACACTGTTTGTTAATTGGCAAAACGTTAACATAATCAAATAATATTTTATTGTTGTCTTTTGCCTCAATCTTTATTTTTACAGGTACGATAGTTTTTAAGATTTGTATCTGTAAGTTCAAGACTCTGTCGGTATAAGATTTGAAACTTAGTCCCCATATTCTTAATCCATATTAAAATATTGGGTCAACTAGCCCCAAGTAAACTAGTCTCAGCACTGGGTATGGTATGTATGGTTTTAAATGGTACATGTTAAGTAGGCAAACTCTTAGCTTATTGCAAATTGTTTTTACCTGTTCTTCCCAATTAAAAGTGGAACCTATAATAATACCTAAATACTTATATTTTGATACATGATCAATTTTTGTGCATTTGCAGTCTTGCAGATTTTTATACAAACATTCATGAGTGTTTATATAATATTATTAACAAATATTCTTTTGGTCTATTATATGGGGACGTAATGTGTAACGCTTTCGTTTTTTTTTGTATTTATTGTTAGGCTATAATCATGTGACCACCTTTAAACTTGATTGAAATCCGATTGCAGTTTTTGCTGCGCGTCTATTGAAAGGGTTCTCTCGTTACTAGAACGAAGAGTTAGCCCAAACAAATAAAGATAAGGTCTGTAATCGCGGCCCTGGACTCCCCATTGCATAAGTGATTCCAGAAATTACTTTGTTATTTTCTCTTACAATGATTCTGCTAGAAAATCCGTCATTCCTTAATCCCGTTGGACACAAAATTCTTCCGTTTCGGGGGACTAATCCGATAGATATGCCGCCAGCGCCGCTCTACTAAGCGCTACCGTCAGATTTCTTTTTATTTTTGGTAACTGTTTTTGAAATTTTCGCGACAGTTCGGCATCTTGAAGCTGTCCTGGAGACAGTGGGATATTCTACCTTTTGTATTATTTTTATTTATTTATAGAAATCTCAGGGTACCCACAAAGAGCAAGTGCTAGAAGCAATTTGTTCCAGCCGACCAAAAAACGAAGAGAGTCAATTTTTTTCACTAAAAGATATTTAAAAATAAACGTATTTGAATTTACCTTACCAATTAGAGATACAAATTGAAGACCTTGGCAGAAAAACAACAAATGTCCAAAATGTTATCAAACTGTTTTATTGCCTTAATATTATCTAGTGCCTCTTTTCGATACTAGTTTAAAAATAAGGTCAAAACAACCAGCTAGATAAAAATATAATGTTTGTGGAAAAACAACAAATATCCTTCACGATTTGTTTAAAAACAGTATTTTTCTTTCTAACTGTCATTTTTAGTGTGCGGTTTAAAAGTGAACGTTCAATTTAAGGCTATTTTGTACCAAAGCTGAATTATTTTATTTAAAATGGATGTTTTGAGTGTACAAGTATTTAAGAAACCTAAAAAGAGGGTTGTTTATGAGTGTAAAAAAGATAAAATTAAGATTTGCAAAGTAAAAGGATTGCCTCATAGCATATTAGTCGAGCCAGAATCATCGGATTTTTAAAATATAAACGATTTTTTGAAACAATCCTTTAAGCCGTCGTTTGGAAAAAAACTTTGAGTTAAAAATCTGAAAATACAAAATAGACAAAGATAGAGTGGGCGAAGTTCTTGCCAAGCAAAACTTTATGGGTCAATGGGACTCATTTTTAGTCCGAAATAAAAAATCCCCGACAAATAACACTAAAGCCAGCATACACTAGCTTGGTACCTATAAAGGCCGCCAAAAAAACGATTTGATAAAATTTACAAAATATTTACAAAATCCTAAAAATAAAATATTTTATGAAAATTTAATAAGTGATAATGATGTACAAGACGACATTGAAGTGGATAGTGAAGGTGTTAATTAGTTTTTAAATCTTTCTTTTTTCTCTTTTCCTTTTTTAATAATTTTGTTCTTTTAATAAATTTTCATCGTCCATGTAATACAAATCAATGTTTTATTCCTCCTCAATACATATTACAAGCAAAAACTTAATGCTTGATTAGATAAATTAAGCATTTCCCTCATTTTTTAACAAGATTAGTGCATTGTTTTTCCACCAATTTGGTGGAAAAACAACAAATGTGCCTGATTTTTGGAAAAACAACAAATTTCAAACTATTATTTTCTGATGTATTTTAAATTTGAAAAGAGATATTGACAAAAATGAAACGTTTTATACGTTTTCATTGTATTGCCTACATTTGACAATATCAACAGCAAAGAAAATCATGTGTCATTAGAAATTGAAAAGTTTTATTGCTCCCCTGTAAAATTTTACGTATGTGACATTTGTTGTTTTTCCGCCAAGGTCTTCAATTGTTTTCTAATGGAGAAATAAAACTTCCACATATAAACTTAATATAAAATCACATTGTGTTATACATTTCAAAGGATGAGGAATGTAGGATCAGGTAATGAGTTTGGAAGGAGACAGGAAAAAGAACGAGGAAAGAGAAAAAATATATATTTTTAAAAATATATAAGAAACAATGTTGGGAGTTTAGGGTTCTAAGAATATATTACATGTATTAATGTTTCAGGCGTTTCTTGAAAGTGGCCAGAAAAGGTGCATTTTTTGCCTGAATAAGTAGCTATTCAAAGCTATTCTATTATATGGAGTTGCATATTAAAATTTTTTCATAGGGGCTTTTTTGCGTTCTTACGATTTACCCAAACATTTTCATGATTCATGATTCTATAATTCCCTTTCCGTACCTAATGGTGCATAGGGCACTGCATTGGTATACACGTCATGAATGGAATTTCTGTACCATCTATTTTGAAAAGAGGAAGTGTGGAGAAATTCACTTTTGAATACATTTGTTTACTACCAACAAGTACAATTTGGGTTTTTGTTGGATTTATGAGAAGTCCATGTTTTTTTGTCCATGAAGAGATATGATCGAGTGCAAGTGACATTACTCTATGTGTTTCAACAATGTCGACGGGCTCGAAATGAATATACAATTGCAAATCATCGGCATATAAATGGTACGAAGAGGGGAGGTTTTTTGTTATTGGATTGATAAAAAGGGAAAATAAAAGTGGGGAAAGTACCCTCCCTTGTGGCATACCGGTGGTAAGATCAATCCAATCTGAAAAGACATCTGCCATTTTAACGCATTGACGACGGCCACGTAAATACGTCATCACATGGACAGCTGTTTAAAACGGCGCACGTTGCTCTCACGAGCGGCTCATACCCGCCATGGCCCGCGAGGATTTGAGTTGAATTTGGATATTCTACCTCAAAACGGGACGGGCGAGTGGTGACGTGAATTATAATAGAGGAGCGTGGGGTAATGAGAGCGGGCGGGTAATCGGAGCGATGGCGATTGTACGGAACCTATGCACAATCGAGTGACCTCAAGCACTCGGTCGTTTCTGTCAACCATCGAGAAAATTTGTCTGATGCACATGCGCCATTAGTGCCCTGCGTTGAGTCACGAGAGACATTTGTGAGTTTTTCGGTTGGCGTTTATAAAAAACAGCCAATAGCCAGCGTTCAGGTAAGGATGAAGATATATCCTTATTGTACTTTGTTCATGCTTATTACATACCTAGATTTGTCTTCTTTTGAGTGCCATTCGTCAGACGTGATTGAAAGTCGAATAAGATATTTGTGTTATTACTTTTAAAGATGGTAGTCAGCCGGTAATGGGAGCCTGTTGAGTCCATTGTTAGCCTAATGCCACAACCGTACATCAATTAAAATAAGGTAGTGAAGATCAAACTTCATTCTGAAATCTTAACACTTTGAGCACCGGCCGAATACCGGCCATTTTTGTGAAATTTCATGCTTTGTGAAGGGTTTCTTAAAAGTGTCACAATAGTGAAAATACCGTGTTAAATCAATCGAAACTTCTCATATTTATTTTAAATAATTTAATAAGTCATTTTTGTATGATAGTTTTGCCAACATTGGCCTTTATGGTAGCCACATTGCAATGTTCGCAGAATTGATTGTGTTTTTCATGATTATTCTAGTTTATATTGATTATTATGTTAATGATAATTGGGTTAATTAGATTAATTACGTTTTTATTTTATTATATTAACTTGTTTTACTTATGTGAGGGAACATTATTCTGTATAAAAAAAGAATACAAACATTGTAAAAGTATAAATAAATAAATATACAGGGTCTCACTCCTTTTATTGTGCTTTGTCTCCCGGTCCCGTGTTTTCACGTGGTTTACCAACAGCGAAAAAGTACTAATAAAAGTCACTAAATGTCAATAAAATGCATTTTTTAGACAGCTGGTAAACCACGTGAAAACACTAAACCGGGACACAACACGTGGTTATGTATATATATATATATAATCACGTGTTTACACGGCTCCGGGATACAAAGTGTTAACAAACACAAAACTAAGATTTGCTTTTTCAGTTTTCAGTGCTGCAGAGCAGCGTTTATTTTGTAATTAAAAAATACGTACAAAAATTAGTTACTCACTAAGTCTAAAGACTTTTCGGTGGGACACACTTTTTTTTTTTTATGACAGGTTTATATTATATTTATTTTATTTATATTTTACAAATTTATTCATAAACAGGCACTATAAAGTATCTAGAAGATATTTCTTCAGTTCTTAAATAAGGTGAGCTTTCTTTTAAGGAGAAGTAAAAAATATAGCTCCCATTTCCTATATGAGCGTTAAATGGGCTCTCATTACCCGCATGTATGGGGTAATGGGAGCGATTGGCTTTTAAAAATTAAACCTTTATTGTACCTTAATGCATGGCTGTAGTTGATTTAAACTGTGATGAAAATATAGTAAAATAAACGAGGTTTAAGTTACTTATAAAAAAATATAACAAAGTTTTCCATCCCTGTTGTAATTTGTTTATCTTAATGACTTTCGAGGGGGTGAAATCCAGTCTTTTGTCTACGAACATTTGGACAAACTCAAATATTGTAATGAAACCAACTGGTCCAAGAAGAAGTTTAAAAATTGAAAAATTGCTTTCAGGCGTTGCCTAGTATGTGAAATAGTTCAGTCAGATGAATCTCTTCACAACAATAAAGGTTTCAGCTCTTTAACTTCACTAAAATCAGTTCATGGTTTACCTCTTCGTTCTCATTCTCAAGGCACTCTCTTAATACCCATACATAATTCCTCTTTCTTCTCTAACTCATTTAGAGTCCATGCGGCTCGACTGTGGAATCATCTCCCATCCACCATCAAAGATGTTACTACATTATCACTGTTTAAATCACGTCTGAAGAAACATCTCCTTTCTCTTCCTTAATCTCCCCTCCTTTCCTTTTTCCTCTTTCCTCTTTTTTCCTTTTTCCCATTGAGTAATATTTTTGATTTAAGGTAATTTATAAACAAATGCGTTTATTTCTATTTTTATATATTTTTAACTTTTTAATCTTTTTTTTGTTCTATTGAATATGTTCTGTAACTTGAATTATAAAAATAAAACTTTTATATTATTGGTTAGTTGGAAGAAATTGCCATTTGGCAATAAGCCCGCCAATGTACAAATAACATTATGTACAAAAAGTAAAATAAATAAAAATAAATAAATTAAATCAACAAATGGAAGAGTTGAGGAAATATGGATGTTCAAACATAGGCAAAATGGTGAATGTTACACAGTGTGTAAAGTGGCTACTTAAACCAGCCAATGACAGGTCATAAGTCTTGTAAATGCCTTGACTTCCATATCCCTTATTTAAGATATTCTCCATCCCCGTTGTAATTTGTTAAACAAATGTGGTTTAATCAACATTTTCCCTTAGTAGGCTCCGATTCCCCCGCTCTCCCCTACATTTGCGAGGTTGCTACAAACATCCGACAGGCGGATCGAGAGATTTAGATTACAATAATACACATTAACACTCAAACTCAACGTACTGTGACTCGTGACAGCTGAGATAAACCGAGCATATAATATTCGATTATAACCTACACCGATGTTCACACGCATGTACAACTATAATAAGCTCAAGGCACCGGTGAATGACCACCCCCCAGTAAATGGCCATCGGTTAATAAAACACAATATCAACAATATTTTGAGCTTGTCAATGGCTGGTTTAAGTGGCCACTTTACACATTGAGTAACATTCACCATTCTGCCCATATGATATATCATTCACCATTCTTTATGCATAAAAAAAATAACGCAAGTAGTTCTATTTTTTTGTACATGCTTTCTAGGCAAATGCAGCTCTCGTGAAGGATAATAACAACATTTACGCTTCTAAACTTTTTTCTACTAAATAATTTGAAGAATTTAAGATCTATAAAAATGGCTGTGACAAAGATCTACATTTCGCTGAAAACTGCACGTAAATCGGTCTAGTAGTTATACAGTCTATAGAGGACACACATACAAACATTGCCCTTTATATATACACGGTTTTTCAGGGTCAGACCGTGATACTTCAGAGGAATATTCCTTATGGTAAGCGTTGAAAAAAATCCTAATATTTTTTAATAAAAAGTCATTTTTAAAAATAAAAAAAATAAAATAACTATCTCAAAATGTAGTAAATCCTTAATTTCTCAGACAAGCAGTCCCTCCACAAACCCCTACTCCTCTCCTACCCAGCCACTCCACTTGTCCGCATCAGATGCGTATCGCTTCGTTGATCAAATACGGTTTTATCTCAACTTTTTTTTGTTGAGGAGGGGAAGGGGTTTGTGGAAAGGATGCTTGTACAAGAAATTAAAGATTTCCTCCATTTTGAAATTAAAAAAAATAAATGACTTTTTGGAATTTTTATATTAGGATTTGTTTTAAAGCAGAAATGCGTGAAAAATGTTCCTCTGAAGTTTCGCGATCTGGCCCTGAAAAACCGCGTTTAGACTTAACAAATCCATTGGGTGTTATCATAAGTCGTTTCCATATGCGTAGCTTTAGAACAGGTATTTTTGTAACTAATTAAGCTGCTAGGAATATTTTCTTTCAATTTATACATGACATCTTCACAGTTAAAAGCTTTTATTTTATTTTATTTTATCAACATAAACGGCAAATCTTCCTTTTACAAAAAAATATAATGCTAACATATTTGGCTTAATATTTTTTTGTTTTTTTTAGAAAAACAGAAATTTCCTTATACCCAAGATTTATAAAAAAATTAAACCTAAAAATTATACAAGATTTATATAAAAAAAATAACATAACAAAAATACAGCATATTCAGTAGAAAGTTTAAACAATTCAAGAATAAATGTAAAAAAACCAAATTAAATAATAAAACATTCTACAGTAATACAACAAGAAAATCATAAGTACTGTTTTATACAGCTGGGAAAAGTCAACAAAAAACTGTGTATATTATGAAATGCATGAATAAATAAATATAATTACCATTCACCATCTTTGAAAAAGTTCAAAAGGTTTGTTCTATAGGAACAATATCAATAAATTCAAAAATAATTTTCAACAATAATTTCAACGTTTATCAGTTCATGGTTTACCTCTTTGTTCTAATTCTCAAGGCACTCTCTTAATACCCATCCACAATTCCTCTTTCTTCTCTAACTCATACAGTGTCCATGCGGCTCGACTGTGGAATCATCTCCCATCCACCATCAAAGATGTTACTACATTATCTCTGTTTAAATCACGTCTGAAGAAACATCTATTTTCTCTTCCTTAATCTCTCCTCCTTTCCTTTTTCCTCTTTCCTCTTTTTTCCTTTCTCCCATTGAGTAATAGTTTTGATTTAAGGTAATTTATAAACAAATACGTTTATTTATATTTTTAATAATCTTTAGCTATTTAATCCTTTTTTTCTATTGAATATGTTCTGTAACTTGAATAAAAATAAAACTTTTATTTTATAGGTTGGTTGGAAAAAATTGCCATTTGGCAATAAGCCCGCAAGAATATGTACAAATAATATTATGTACAAAAAATTAAATAAATAAAAAAAAACCCCACACTAAATATATCAGACTCGTGGGAACAACTATAGCCGAGTTCATGAAGTCTGTTTAATACGGCATTACAAGTATACATTGTCCGTGAATTGTTGCAACAAAACGGTGGCACCTGTCTAGTCATGCTTTTCCTCGAATTCAAGATATTATACTCCCCTCTCTCCATGTGCAGAGAGTACAATAAGACTCGAAAGTCCAACGCGAAAAACTTAGACATTTTTAGGAATTCCTTTATTCAATTAAAAAATATTTTATGATCTATTATTAAATCATTTGTACATGTAACTATAATGTAATTTTTCTACGCTTTCATTTATTAATTTTTTATTCATTTTACTAGTTTTTTTTGTTAAGAATTTTACTATAATTTAAACTTTTTTCTTTCAAAATGTCTTTGAATTTTGTATTGTACACTGAAAAAGTCCCACAAAAAAAGCATTTTTAACATACGATGTTTTATACTTATTGGTACATGAAACAGGTGGTACCGTCTACAAATCCTGGCTGGCACATGTATTGTTATTAAACTAAGTAGTTCTGCACAGTCAACTATTCCTGTCATAATTTTGTGAAGCAGTAGTTGGTCCGCACACACTCTGCGGTATTGTAGAGAAGTGATTCCATGGTAGGTGAAGGCAGCGAGAGTTGATACATAAGAAATACCGGTTTTGTATTTTAGGTACTTTATAAATTTGTTTTGAATATTTTCTATTCTTGTTGTATGAATGGCAAACTGAGATATCTGAGTATCTGAGATGCGTATTCCAAATAGCTTCTAACAAACGTATAAAATAATGAAATTAGGGCCTTTGGATTATCAAAGTGTCATTATGATATCTTCAACACAGATGTTTGAAGATGGATTGGCATAGGTTAGCTGAAGTCTTATATTATGTTGATCGTGTTAATGAATATGTTAATACCATTATTTTATTGCCATTGTTCGTCTTTTTTATTATTATTATTATGTTGCTGATATTATTAATATAAATTATAGTTTATATGAATCCACTCCATTTAATCATTTCAAATATGGTGAACGGTAATTTACATTTTTTAGATTATAGTGTTTTCTATGTTTACTTTTGTATGGGTACTATTGTGTACCATATTTATTTGAACACTTTTTTAAAAAAAAAAACTTTAATTGTTTTTGTTATAGCTATTTTTTTCTATACATATATATTCATATATTTTGAAAAATAAAATAATTTTATTGTATTTAATACACTTATATTTTGTATCTCTTGAAGAAAAAAATATTGATTTATTTATTTAATCCAATATAAAATACAAATACACAGTTTACAAATGAAAATGTTTATACAATAATTCAATATAATTTTATTTTTATTTATGGATGTAGCCACTTCCTTCTGCCCACAGGCACGTTCCGGAGTGTCAGTGTATTATTTATTTTATACATAATTTTACAGTCATACTTTTACATCAATTGTTGTGTAAAAATTAAAAATATTTTTCCTTTTAAAATTTTATCTGCACACATTGTTCAAATTTTTTTTTTATATCTTAATTTGTTCTTTTTGCGAAACTGCTGTGTTATTATAAAGAAATTTATTTATAATTAAATATATAAATTTATAAAGAAAAGTTATTATACCTCTACGCAAACAGCGCACTAAATTTAGTGAACGCGCATTTGCGGTCGCAGGCCCCATGGTATGGAATGCTCTCCCAGCAGAGTTGCGAGGCTGTGAAAGTGAAGTGATGTTTCGGAAAAAACTTAAAATCCACTTGTTCTCTAAATCATTTGAATGAATCCGTAGCATGTGACAACAAAATAAATTGTTTTAATTAAATTACAAATTTAAAAGCTTCAATTAAATTAATTTAACTATAGAATCACTATGTGAAGCGCCCTTAAGGTAATATTATAACGAAACTTGCGCTATATAAGTTATCCATAATAATAATAATAATAATAATAATATGTAACACAATACTTTTCAATTTGATTTTTATGTTTTTCACATTATTTTGAAGTGTTTATATTCTTTTAAATATATATTTTTGTAAGGTAAAAGGCACTACGTGCCGTGAATATTAATAAATAAATATATAAATTATAAATAATAATAAACTAGCAGCTATTAAGCTGATGCGTGTATATCAAGTGTACACGGTTATTAAACATTATAAATTGATGTGTGCATCTAGACGGTTTTTGAACACATTAAATGAACTATCACCGATCCCTTTCTCGGACCATTCCATTTCTCCAAAATTCATTTTGTCAGGAAGTTCTTCCTGTGGTTAGATGAGAAGGAGGTAGTGTTTAATTTCAATAAATGACATCAGAGAGCGGTTTTTATTCATAGTGAATATTGATTTCGACTTGGGTACATTATATTGCTCTGTTAAGATTTTGAACGTTTAAATCGAGTCACCGCGCTGTCTCCGCTTTTCTAGTGAACTAAACTGCTACATAGTTTTATGTTATTTTTATTTGAATTGGCTTAGGCCATAAATAAATACAAAAAATGAAGTTTTTGAATACGTGCCACCATTTATTGTGTACAATATGCCTCCGTTGAATACTATAATTTTAATATAGATAGATGATATCGACATTTTTACACTGCGTTTTTAATTACTAATACTTATTCGTGCCTCAATTATTTTGCTCCTGTGGCATTAATTAAATTTAATTATTATTGTAATTGGTAATGATAAATTTAATGTTTGGAATACAATACAATGCTTTGATATTGTGGTTTGAAGTATCGAGCGGCAGTTGTGTATACGGGAGTATAATTGTCTTATTGATCGAACTTCTGTTCGTATTGAAATCAAAGTACAACGGGGGATTAAACTCTCAAACTTTGATTTTAATTTGCGACGGTATTCAAATTAATTTATTTGACCAAAATAGCAAAATATTTATACCATTATATTAGGACAACATATCAAAACAGGAACTCTTAAGCAATGCTTCGACATTGTTAAGATATAATAGTAGGAGTATTTGCTACTTAAACATAGTTTCACTGATGTGAAAGATGTCGATCTCCAAAGCGAGTTGCTTGACTGCTCTTCCAATGGGCACAATCAGAGGCAGGTTGGTTCAGGAAGCCGGGAGATTAAACAGTCTGTGCTGACGCTGTCGGAGATAATCATCAGGAACATAACATTGATACTCTCTAATATGGCTGAGTTCTCGATAACACCTCTTATCAGTCTGAAAAAATGGATCAGTGTTAACCCATCATATTAATAATAATATTTGGCTGATTTATATGGCGCAATTTTTGTGAAAAATCACCTCAAAGGCGCTTTACAATTGTAGACTTAAACTTACATTCTAATTAAGCTAAGGGGGTATGATAATCTAAAAAAGTAAGATTTTAGTTGGGATTTGAACTGACTAGGACTGTTGATGATTCGTAAGTTTGAAGGCAATTGGTTCCAGGCAGAGAGGCCGGCAAAGACAAAAGCATGATCTCCCTATTGTTTGGGGAGCGCCGGATTTCGACAAGTATTTTTCTGTTTGAATCGAATGCTGATTTAAGAGCAGATTTTCTTTGACATGTATTTTCCCTAATTCAAAGGTCCGACAGGTATCTTGGAGCCATTTTAAGAAGGGATTTGAATACTGTACAGCAAAGCTTGTATTTTATTCTCTTTGAACTTTTTAACCAGTACAATTCTCGAATATGTAAGATGTGAGAATATTTTTTTACTTCCATAATAAGCCTCGCTACTGCATTGAAAGCAGATTGAAGTTATCAGTTTGGTATTTTGGGAGATTTTCGTATATTCCATTACAGTAATCTAGACGCGAAACGACGTAAATATTCACAAGAGCTTTAGCTGCGTCTATAGGAACATTTCTCCGTACGGATTTGATTTGTCGGAGATGGAAGAAACCAGCATTTACGTTTTGTTGACTTGAGAATGAAGTAAAAGATCTGAATCTAAATGAACACCCAGTAATTTAACATTTATACCAGGAGTAAGATCACAACCTGTGATTAAAATTAGAGATCGGTCTAAAAGATGTTGTCACTTTTTGTCGCTGTCAATAGAAGCTCAGTTTCGGGTGGATTGAGTTTGAGTCTGTTTGATGACATCCAGTCATTGACGGTTTGGATGAATTGAGACACGCGATTTTTCAAATTGTTTATATCTTGAGGAGAGCAGTAAAAATAGATTTGTTGATCATCCGCATAACAGTGAGAAAATAACCCGAATGAGTGAATAATTTTGGACACATCGTTGATGAACAGTGTAAAGAGCATAGGGCCGAGCACAGAACCTTGTGGGACGCCAGATTTAAGAAGGGTAAATGAAGATTTTTTACCAGCTACTTGAACTGATTGCGTTTGTTCTGAAATATAGAATTGGATTGATGCTTTATTGGGCCCGGAAATGCCAAAAGTTATTTCTAATAGTTCAATAAGACAACTATGGTTTATTGTGTCAAATGCAGCTCTTCCCTTCTAAGTTGAAAACTGTTGGTCCCAAGAATGCCCAAGAAGAATGCCTTGATATAGAACCACGGATAACTACCATACATGTAGAATGTAGAGATACCTGATTTTTTTTTAAAACCATCTTTTGAGTATCCCCAAATCTTCGTTGACAAATATTGGATGAAAATTATAACGCTAACTACAACACGGTACAAATCCCAAGTACATAATTTTATAATTAAAAAAAAGAAATGGAGTTGCTTATTTTTTGCCATGCTTATTATGTAAAAGGCTTAAATTTACTGCAATAGGTAAGTTCTTTCTGACTGCTTTTACTTTTTCGTGAGGATCTGGTGGGATAGTCGGCGATAGCCATTTTAAATTATTTCAACAATAGGATAATATCACATACTACGAACAACGATAAAAATATATGAAATGGATTTAGAATAATTAATTGTATTTTCAAAATCAATACGGATATTGTTGAGAAATATTTTCATATGTAATTTTTTTATATTTTTTATTTTAAATACGTCACTAGAAAAATGCGATATGTTTGGCCTTGATAGTTGTGACGTCAAGATTCGCGACAATGTTCTAAACAAATTTAATTAGTCAGGAACAAATAAACATGAATTCAGACGAATTAGGGGCGTGGCCAATGGAATGACCGTTTTTGCGGAAATTCAAACTTACATATTTAAAACTATTTTTCATGCCACTAATAAGCTACTTTCTTTTATTAGACAGTATTTCATTCACTTTATTACCTTTAAAAATGTTTTTAAAAAGTTATATTTCCCTAATGCCTTTACTATTTTTACTGTATGTGATATTAGCCAATGTTCCTAATGACTTATTACGATTATGATATCTTTAAAAAGGGGACAATGCATCACATGAATAGCTTTATTTTTAGTGTTTTTTTGAAATTCCGGATAAATGAAAAAAAAAGAAATGTCAATCGGTCGCACCGCTCAGACGTGAAGGAAACACAAGCAAACAAACAAACGCGCTTTTTGTAATACTTATTTTGATGTTCTTGTTATTTTAACCCTTAAAAGTATTTTATTATTTAATTTGATTTTTAATTTATTTTTTTATTGTTCTAAACTTCTACGGAATGTGTTATATAATTTTTAGGTTTAATTTTTGTTTCTAAATCTTGGTTAAAAAGTAATGTATTTGTTTTTAAAAATAAATAAACCAAATATCATATTACAATATTTGAGTTTGTCCAAATGTTCATAGACAAAAGACTGGATTTCACCCCCTCGGGGGTCATTAAGATTAACAAATTACAACAGGTATGGAGAATACCTTAAATAAGGGAATATGGAAGTCAAGGCATTTACAGGGTTTATGACCTGTCATTGGCTGGTTTAAGTGGCCACTTTACACACTGTGTAACATTCACCATTTTGCCTATGTTTAAACATCCATATTTCTTCAATTCTTCCATCTGTTGATTTTAGTGAAGTTAAAGAGCTGAAACCTTTATTGTTGCGAAGAGATTCATCTGACTGAATTATTTCACGTACTAGGCAACGCCTGAAAACAATTTTTTAATTTTTAAACTTTTTCTTGGACCAGTTGGTTTCATTACAATATTTGAGTTTGTCCAAATGTTCATAGACAAAAGACTGGATATCATATGTTTATATTATGAGTTTTGTAAAATGCAATTTTGCCGTACATGTTAATAAAATATAATGAAGCTGTTTATGGACACCAGCAGGGCCCCGATTACAATGGGAAGTTAACATTTATCTTCAATTTTATCGACAAAGTAAAATAAAGTTTTCTGTATGAAAAGCGGAACATTCATAGATTTTTTTCTTTAAATATGTTCAATTATAGGTTGCCAATGAACATACTTTAAAAACTTATGCAAATATACTCATTTTTGTACACAGATATCGGTTTTTCTTTATAGACAGTCGAAGATAACTCCTATATATGTTAATTTGTTAATTTCCTATTGTAATCGGGGCCCAGCTAGGCCCGGATATGGAATGATAATGGTTTTTTAAGTACATATTATTATTTAGTTATGGGGTTTTCAACATTTATTATTGTTTTTTTTAATTAAAAGAGAAATACTTGAGTTTCTAGTATTTACTAAAATATTTAAATTTTCAGACCATTTCCTGAAAGTCGTTAATAACTTGTGCTGGAAAAATGGAAATCGAGTTGTGGTAGGTTGGGATTTGTACCTCGGACCTTTGGCCCGTGAATCCACAATACTTCCACGGGACCACAACCCGGCTCAATAATAACTAGTGTAAAAGTATTTTTAATGGGAGCAGGGAGGAGGGTTCGAACCTTCTAAACACCCCCTTATATACGCCGCAGGCGTGAAGTATTGTTTTTAAATAACAGCAACTTACTTTAAGTGCTAAGTTTAATGCTGACAGTCGGATATTTGTGTAATATTTTTCTTCACATTTTGTATGGTACAGAAAACATACGAGTGACTTTTTCAAGTAAACCTTTTTAACAGTCGTGAGTATGACCTCTTTTAAAGGGTATTTTTATTCATTTTAACAATGATTAATAGCATCACGTGACTGCAAAGGTGGCCATTAGGACTTGTGCTATTTTACAATAGCTCCGTGTGGTACAAAATTGCATGCAAAAATACATCACGTTTATGTCGTTAACATACTGGCTTATTATCGATTTATGCCTTTGTTCTCTATTTATTTAATTCCTTCTTAATTTGTTTTTTAATGATCATCATAATCATTTCCCCTTCTACATCCGGAGATGCGTAGGGCACTGCATTGGCGCAACAAGATATCGCATATCGAAACAATTTAATCAATAATTTAAATAATTACACAGATAGATTGGAATATTTTTATATTTTTATCCTGGAATTCAGAAGAACTTTAGTTTCAATAAAATCTTATCCAGTAGGATGCATACTCGAGATATTTTATTTCAAATAAACACTTATTTTTTTATCTTCTTCTGCTTTCTCTAGGACTGCGTCTTGTTATTGCTCGGAGCCTGTTCCTGGGATGCGGACGTCCAACTGTCCCGCCATCCTTTTGATGGTCTTCCGGGGGTCTGCTGCCAACTGGTATTGCACCTGCCACTTTATTCACCACTCTTTCTGAATCTGCTCTCTCCATGTGCTCTCTCCAGAAACGTCTTCTTGATCTTCCCCATAGCAAATCATCTTCGGCGTCGCAGATCCTTCTTATTTCGGAGTTTCTTACTCTGTCTCGGATTGTCGTTCCCGCAATGGGTCGGAGAGTTGTCATTACTTAAGCTCTCATCTCACGAAATGTAACGAGGAAATTGCAGAAATAAATAAACGAATATCGGCGGGCAACATAACATATTTCTCTTTGATGCCAAAGTTTAAGCCAAGAAACGTCCATAGGAAAACGAAGCTAACCCTGTACAAGACCATTATTAGGACTGTGTTGGCGTATGGATGCGAGGTCCTGACCCTGACAGTAAAGTCCACTGAGATGCTGGATATATTTGAAAGGAACGTTCTTTGCCGAATCTGTGGTCCCGTGAAAGATGGAAAAGAGTGGCGCATCAGGAAAAATGCCGAATTGTACAGCATATGTGAAGCCCCAGTATCTCAACGTGCATAAATTTTTATTTATTTTATTTTATTTATTATTTACATACAATATTACATTTTAGTTATTTTAAGATTTTTTTTTTTTTTACAGGACTCACCAAGCCAATGAATATGGCTTGTCGGTAAAGATCCTTTACAATTAATCATATGATAGTCCTACATGGTTTTATAATAATAATTACGACTAATTTAGATATAGGGAGCGAAAAAAAAGTGCATGTAATTGAAAAACTTGAAAAACTGCTCAGGTTGAAATGGGCTGGACACGAACAAAAAATGCCTGATGCAAGAGTAACTAAGAGAGTCATGACTGGACATCCAGGGGATAAAATAAGAATTGGAAGACCTAAACTGAGGTGGGAGGATGAAGTAAAACAAGATGCAGCACAGATTCTACAAGTTGAAAATTGGAAAAGGCTGCTGAGGATAGGTGGAGTTGGAGGCAAAAGTTGAATGAGACTAAGGCTCGATTTGGGCTGTAGCGTCGTCGAAGAAGAAGTTTCCATTACCCTCGTTCATAGGAGGCTTATTGTTCTAGTGGTGTCAGCCCTTGTTTCAGTGCCATATGCCATGATATGTCTAATGCGGGTTTCATAAACTCGTACTTTGATCTCCTTCAGCATATGTTTGTTTCTCCATACAACATTCCTTCAGCATCTAGCCACAATGGAGGCTTTGTTTGTTTGTTCTCTTACTTCTTCATAGAAGTCGTTGCCGCTGGATATTTCAACAGCCAAATACTTAAAGTGCATTACTGGAAGACTAAAAGACAGGACCTAAACCAGGGCCACGGATAGTGGATAGATATTGAGTGGTGACAGGAGAATATGAACAGGGAATGGGACGTTGATATCTGAGAGGTCGGATAGGAACTCAGGATAACAATCATTTATGGGGCATCAAAAAAATAAAAGATTTAGATCTCCTCGAGATGACATTTGCATATTGTAGAGTCCCGGACATTAGAGTGGGCCGATGATGTATGAAGTTTTTTTTATTTTTTTAGACATCAAAGTAAAGGGGTCTAAAAAGTTGCCTTTTTGGATCAGATTGAACGTTAAAGTTATTTAAAAATATATTCCATACTACTTTTGGTTCGAAGTTTATCACTCTCTGAACATTTTGTTAATTATCCATATTGATAAAATTATTTTTTTAATTTTTTAATTTTAATTTTTTTAATTTTGTTTATTAAGAAAAACAACAGCAATACAAAAAAATAAACACAACATTATAAAAGAAAAAACATAAAATAAAGCCAAATTAGTTTTCCACATAAATACAATTATAAAAATCCAGTTCAGTTAGATATAATTCATAGAAGTGCATGTTTCCGGTTTTTTTTTTGTGTGAGGATGCGTGTTTAAAAAAGTGGAGTGTGGTTTAGGTAGGTATGTGAATATGTGTGTGATTGTATATGGGTGTGAGGGTAGGTTTAGGGACAGGGTAAGTGTGTATTTGATATGAGTGAATAGAAACAATTTAAATTTATAATGTAAAAATATGATTTTTTTTTATAACGAAACATAATTTTTTTCAAATAATAGTTTTTTAATTTTGGTTTTAAAAGTGACTTCACTGCAGTTAAATATGTCTATGTTATTGAAAAATAAATTATAATTACGCGTCAAGCGAATCAGAGGAGAGTTCTGTGCATAGTTGGTGCGAACTGTGGAAACATGGAAAAGAGATAGATTCGTGTGACGGGTGCGGTAGCCAGGTAGGTTTATTAGTAAAGATATTACTCAATCACATTACAAATTTGAACACGTTTTAAAACTACCGAAATGCAAAAAGTTTACACTCCGCGGAACTGATTCCGTTGAGCGCCTGGCTAATATTGAAAAAAACAATGGCTAATTAAAACAATGCTACCCATTTATTACAAAACAAAGTGCATCTTACGCCTTTAGATGATTATTTAATAAGGTTTCGTGGACATTATAAAATTAAATTGGACTGATTTTCTTACTTAAATACAAAATGACAGCCGGTTTAGCGCAAAAATTGACTTTTTCGAAAATTTCAAAAGTAGTATCGAATATTTTTTTTTTTTTTTTTTGCATTCCGAGTAATCCAAAAGGCAACTTTTTAGACCCTTTTCATTTCAAAATTCGAAAACAAAATTATCGGCCCATCCTACCGGACATGGATTCTGAACAGGTGAGAACCAATGCGCATTCTACATATAGAAGATGTCTCAAATTTGTTCAGAATCTCTTTGGAAAACCGATACCGATTTGGTTCCAATCGGAAGAAGAATGTTATTGAAAAGTGAGTATAGAACTGATACGTGAACAAATGAGTGTGTTGTTTTTAATAATACAAGAAAAAATACTATGTGGTTGTACTTGTCCAGAGGCGTTAAGTTATCGGATGAAAATGTCCGTCATCCGAATTCTGACCGGACGCGAACCATCGACAAAAGCAGTCGAGAGAACAGTCAATTTATAGAGCAAGGAAGTATCCAATTAGGCAACCAACACTAGGCCATTTGCTACAACTGTCTTATTTATTGTGTTATTGTTTTATAGACCGCCTGGAAATAAATGCACACTAACTTCTAAAATTAAATTCATTAATGCAGCAAAGTTCCAATGATTAAGGCCCGTCTTACAATAGAAAGTTAACAGAGAGTAATCTATACATATTGGTCGCGCCACTTGCCCGTTAGCAGTAGCACGCTCGAAAATTGCTGATTCGTTGGATGCGTTATCCTTTGTTCACTTTACCACATAACCCTAAATACAATGATTGGAATTCCCACCTTATTCTGGGTTCTGGCACCTCTATTGCTATTACTTCTTTCGCGGCAGTCAGGATCAGATCCTACCTTGATGTCAAGGAGAAGGGGCACTTGACGAATTATACACACAGTAGATTTAATACTTCTTGATGGCAAAATATCTTTTTTTGCAATCGCGACACAATATGAGAAATCACATGTGCACACGGTCGGTTCAGTTGTTGTTCTGGCGCCGGAACAATATAGGTACCCACGGTAGGAAAAATGCAACATCTTAACCAGGGTCCCGTTGGTAGTAAACAAATCCGAACGCTCCATCCCAGCAAATGTGCTAGATATGTAATATATATCAATGCGTGCACATGTGGCGTAACCACATATAAAAGGCAATGTTTGTATGTGTGTCCTCGATGGACTGAATAACCACTGGACCGATTTACGTGCGGTTTTCAGTTAAATGTAGATCTTTGCCTCGAGCATATTTATCGCTATTAAAATCTTCAATTTATTAAGTGGAAAAAAGTTAGGAGCGTTCAGGTTTTTTATTCATCCCCACGGTTGCAATCGAAGAAGATTTTTTTTAGCGTATGAAAAAAGTTTGTTTTTTATAAATTTACAAACATTCGTTTTTTATGGATCCCAATAAGATTTTTTTCTTAAATTTCTTATAATTTTTACCCATTTATTTCTTTTTGTTGGATTGGGTATCATTCTTCATATATTTCCTCAATTGTAGAACTCCACCATATTCCATAAATTTTATAAAATAAGTGTATATAAGATAACTAAATTTGAGAAATAATAAAGATTGAGTTGAACAAAAGACTAATTGTTTTTTAAAGAAAAGAAAAGAGAGAATAATAAGATATAAGAAATAATAAAAGAAACTAGAATTAATTTACATACAAAAAAATAAAGATAAGACATTTGATTTCAGAAACACAGCAATATTTTTTTTGGTTATTTACTCTATCATGATTATTGTGAATATTTTTTTTTCTATTTTGTTATAGAGTTTAAATATTCTTGCAAGAGGGTTGAAATACACCATATTATCATATGTTAGCTGATGTCACACTATATAATATTGTGAATAATGTTATAGATTATCCATGCTCGGTAAATGAGGTAAATTTTAGGATTCCTTTTTAGACCACCAGGCTTAGATGTACTTTCCATACTAAATCGAACTAATATAGAAATTAAATTAAAAACTAATTTCCGAACTAATATAGACTCCATATATATGTTCGGCATACTAAATGGTATAATCGATGTTCCATCATTACTGGGACAAGTAAAATTCAATATTCCGACTCGTAGATTGAGAAACAATAAAGTACTGTTCATCGATCAGCATAGAACAAACTATGGCCTAAATTCTCCAATGACCCGCCTTTGTCGTATTGTTAACTCAAGACAAGATCTGGACTTTTTTGGTTTAAGTTTACAACGATTTAAACGAGCACTAAACAAATAGTCCAGATCTTGTCTCGATGTCCCTTATGTTTGTCAATGCTTCTTTCTTTTTTTTTAAAATGTTTTAAACTATTCTTTTATTGTAATATTTTAACCTTATAAATTGTATACATGAACAATGTCCGTTAATAAATAAATAAATCATTCCAAACAAATTATGCTCAGTTCTCTCCGTTAGTTCAATTTCACCTAAATGCCAATAAATTTAACCATCTTTTTGATATATTTAATACTTCGCCTGCTTGAATTAAATAAAAAAATATGTTAAGTACCACGGTTAGTTACCAGTTAAATTAACATTTAAATTAGTCACTCCCTTACTACTAAATTGTTATAGTGATGAAAAAACTTTTCCATATTTTTTTATATAAATATGTGTATATGCTTTTAATTTCCTTATTTTTTTTTACTCTTTCAGGTTTATTAAATTATACATTGTAACAAGTAAATTACGAACTTTTGAATTACTTCTACTATACTCGTAACTTGTTTTTATCGACATAATTTTTTAACCTTTGTACTCGTATATCTGCTACCTTTTTTTGTTTATAAATTTTACTATGTATCATGAACCAAATTTATATTGTAAAAGCCGTATGGACGTTTAATGTATAAAATATATATAAATATATATATATATATATATATAAATTTATATATTTTTTGTAAAAATTGGAAGGTAAAAGGAATCAGATGATTTCAGACGCCTACGGGGAACGTAAAATGATACATTTTCAACAGAAAACACAGAATCAACATTATTGTAAATTATGTTATCTTAGTACATCATATCTTTAATTAGTCTTGTAGTTTCTAACTTTTTAATTTTAAAATACTCGGGGCGCTCTTCATAACATTAATTTGTTCGGCCCATATTACATTTAAATTAATTTTCTATGCAGATTCAGTTATATTGATGAAGACCAAACGATTCATCCAAATTCCAAATAGCTACGAACAAGAAAAACAAATTATTTATACTGCATTTTTAAATAGCTTAGATATTTTGTGTATGAAGCCCAACATTTAAAAAAAATTATCTTTAACAATATTGGAATGATTGAAAAAAGTTAAACGTTATTAAACTTTCCCTCACTAAGCATCCAAAAATTACACATGATCCGAACCGGGGGACCAAACGACCCCAGTGCCTACTTGTATATGGCTTCAGGAGAATAAAACATTGGAAGTGTTTATGACCGTGCAATAATTTATTCATGTTTTCGCGTACACATCTTTTACTTATTCGTATATTTTATTCATTTTTGTTAGTTTATACATAAAGTGAAATTGACCCTTGTATTAAATACGTCTTTTTTTGTTTTAATATTAAAAAAAAAAAAACTCTTTCGAAACTTAAAAACAAAAACAGGAAATGCCTATTTCTATTAATTTCACCCTTACAAAAAATATGCGGTAAATAGCTTTAATAATACTTGAGTTATCGAATTAAAATCGGTCTATGGGGGATTCGAATCCCCCCCTTCGGTCCGGCTAAGTTAAATGACTGGATTTCATCCCCTCGGGAGTCATTAAGATTAACAAATTACAACAGGGATGGAGAATACCCTAAAGAAGGGAATATATAAGTCTCCCGAGACTCCCGAGGGGGTGTATTCCATTCTTTTGTCTACAAACATTTGAACAAACTCTAATATTGTGTAATAAAACCAATTGGACTAAGAAGTTTATAAATAGGAAAATTGTTTTCAGGCGTTGCCTAGTATGTGAAATATTTCAGTCAGATGAATCTCTTCACAACAAAAAAAGTTTCAGCTCTTTAACTTCACTAACATCAACAAATGGAAGAATTGAAGAAAAATAGATGTTCATACATAGGCAAAATAGTGAATGTTACACGGTGTGTAAAGTGGTCACGTTAACCAACCAATGACAGGTCATAAACCCTGTAAATGCCAAGACTTCCATTTTGGAGCTATTTAAAAGTTGTTAATTTCATAAATTATACACATTTACAAAACTTAAACTTGCACATAAGTTATTGGTTGATGACAACTGAGCTGAGCTATCAGCTGTCGAGCTGAAAACGTCTCATCCGGTCCGCTGAACGCGATTATTTCAGGATTTTGTATCAGGTTATAAACCCCGCATTCTGATAATCGACTTGCAGGAATTCTATCCAACTATCATCGAGTGTGTTCACTCTCATTTGTAAAGTATACGTTTATAAAAAAGAATACGATAAAAATATGAAAGTGTATCGTTTTATAGGTTATTAAAAATAAATCAGTTTCTTGTTATTTTATTTTTTATGTTTTATTTATTTATTTATTCACACTCTTTATCAAAATACCATTCCATGTTCACTTTGCCCAGCTAACAAGGGTACATACCCCAAGCTAGGCAATTACATTTTAATATATTATAATAGTTAACAAATTAATATAGAGCACAGACAAACAAAATATAAACTTATTCGGATACGCCTTTTGATTAGTTATATATTATGATATTTACTCATATATCAACGGTCCAAAGAACCTTTCACAATAAAAAGTTTTATAGAAATAATCACAGCAGTGAACAATTCATTAAGTAATACTTAAAATGAAATGTAACTTTATAATTCAACTAAATAATTAAAACTAAACAAATTAGTATTTTTTTTTTTTCATTGCAAAAATGTGAAAATAGAAATATGACATCTCATTGTCATCACAAATAAAAGCTAACAAATTGAAGTGAGTAAATCTTATGTTTTAAATATAGCAAATTAAAATTGAAAATAATTTAACATAAACATAAAGTGACTAGTGAGCTAGGTTATAATAAAAAATAAAAATAATGCTACAGTAAGATTTTATAAATAATACTTTTTTTAAATCATTGTGAAAGCTTAAATAATCTTAATAACACCTTTATATTATCAGTTGGTTGGAAGAAGTTGGAATTTGGCAAAAGAATCCACAAATGTATAATTCATATATAAAGAAATAAACAAAATATGTTACATTTATTTTTTATGTCCCGACTTGTTTGAAAATTACGTGTTAAGCAAGGACTCTTCTATGCTATATCAATACTTTTATAAATATTATGACACGTCAATATACAAAATACATAATAAAAATTTATACATGTCAATAAATACAATTCAGTTATGATATATAAAATAATACACGTTGAATAAAAGTAGAGATCTTGTATCTAAAATTTTTATTTATTTCTTAACTATTTTAAAAAAATAAATTAATATAGAAACAAAAAAGAATACATGTTGTTTTTTTTCTATTACAATCTAATTTTATGTATTCAGTTATAACTGTAACTTTTAAAAAAATAGTCTGGATCTCGTTCTTGGAGAGTGACTTATACTGTTATACCTAGTTATTTAGTATTTTAAAGATATGTAATTTCGTATGTACATGGAAAAAAAAAATACATGAAATAAAATAAAACATAGAAAATAATAATGCAGTTTATACTTATTGAAATAGAATACTGTTTTTCCTCGTGTTCAAAAAATTTCTTCAAATTTACTTTTAATTTATTTACTGATAAAAATAGTTTTTTTTTCAATTTACTAAAATGTCGACTTCGTGGTGCAGTTATCCGCGCGTTTACCTACCATGTAAGAGATCTCGGGATCGATTCCCGTCATGGTTGACAAGAAAAAATAATTTTGGAAAAGGTCTTTACACTTGAATTTTTATAGTCCCTGGACTGGTACCTGCAGCGTAAGTCTGATCATCTTACCTTCATGTAACAAAAATGACCAAGATACACTGCGATTGGTGTACCAATGCAGTGCCCTATGCGGAAACAGAATGATGATGATGATGAAAAAAAAATAATTTAAAAAAAAAATCTCAACAAAGAGATATCATTATAATATGTAACATATCTAAGTAAATAACACGATCAGTAGTAGTACTACTACCATCACGCCATTTCCCCGTAGGAGTAGGCAGGGAGAATGGACCGCAACACACGTCTATCCTGGCACACATTTATAGCTTCTTCTACATTCATACATCTTGTCATACATGCCCTTCGGTTCTGTCTGCTTTTGACATGACCAGACTTAAGATTTTGTTTTATCTGATCATGCCACGTCTTCCTTGGTCGTCCTCGTCTCACGTTACCGTTAATTTTCGCCATTAATACTTGTTCTACCGTTCTTCCGTCGTCTTTTCATTCTACATTACCAAACCATCTCAGATACTATTTTTTAATCTTATCAATTATACCTGAGTTAGATTAACATTCTTGCCTGATTTCATCATTCGTAACCCTATCATACATTATTTCCCACAAATTCAAGAGATCGCATTTCAACCGCGTTCACTCGGCTTTCATCCCTCTGCCAGTTTTATGTTTCACTTCCATACATAAGTGTTAAGACTAAGACTCCGTTGTACACTGCCTGTTTAGCTTCGGTTGACATATTTTTAATAGCAATTACTGCGCTTAGTGCGCCGTTCATTTTGTTGCCGGCATTCACACTCCTTTCAACATCTTTTTCTTCTCATCCACCTCTTAAAAACATGCTTCCCAGATACACAAATTCTTCCACTTGTTCGAGACATTTATTATGCAGTCAGTAACCTCACTATCCCTTTCAAATACCATAACTTTTGACTTACTTTCGTTCATCGCCAATTCGCTCTCCAAGCATACATCTACATTCTAGAGACTATTTTTTGCAAATCCTCGTTGCTGCTTGCTAACAAAACTGCATCATCAGCATACAACAAGCAGCTTACTGAAAAATTATCAATTTTTGCTCCAATACCCATACATTTTATCTCTTTCATACAGTTGTCCATTGGATAATTGTTTTCAGTCGTTGTCTAGTATGTGAAATAATCTCTTCAACACAAGAAAGGTTTCAGCACTTTAACTACACAGAAATCCACAAATGGAAGAAGCGAAGTAATATGGATGTTCAAACACAGGCAAAATCGTAAATATTACACAGTGCATAAAGTGGCCGCTTAAACCAGCCAATGGCAGGTCATAAGCAATGTAAATGCCTAGACTTCCACATTTCCTTCTCTAATATGTTGTCCATCCCTGTTGTAATTTGTTAACCTAGGAATATATTGTATTTTCTTGATTAGATTCATCGTTTTGTAATTATTAGTTTTTTTTTTTTTACAATAAACATGAGAGGTTAAACAGAGAATACAAAAATAATGGATAATTACATAGCAATGAAATACATATTAACAGTAAAAATAGTAAACAAAAAATCCCACAAAGGCATGGCCTGTTCGTGGGTATACAAGAAATGTTAATCAATTTTTGCTCCTATAATAAATAGACAGGTATAATATTTTTGTGTAATATAAGAAAGAGAAAAGAAAATATTCTGTAAAAGATTAAAAGGTATTTTTTATTTTATAGTTAATAAAAAAGGAAATATATTGTTTTTTTAAAAACATAAAAATATTCCGTGTTATTGAAAGACAACAAAATATATCATAAAAAAAAGAGTTCATATCTTTAGTTTGATTCCAGGATAGTGCGTGTTTTTTAAAAGAAGGAAAATTTTAAATGTTTGGAATCAATAAAATATTATCGTTAAAAAAAGAATTCAAAATTTTTGGGCCTCTAAACCGGCATTTCGGATTGAAATCCAATTTGTCTTGATATAGTGATTGTTGATTTATTTATCCTATTCCATACATTAAAACAGTAATGTAAAGTTACTTCGACTATCTAGCTAGGCTTATGCGCCAAGACAAATAGCCGCAACTTAAGTTGCGGTCGTTTAGCTTAACAATATAATGCTCAATGGATTTCTATAAGTGCCCTCTATCATATAACATAACTTATTTCGCTATATCACTTTTCTTTACTGAAATATTCACTTGCCAAAAAGTCGCAATATTTTTGTATTTTTTGCCAAAGAGCATCAATTTGCAAAAACGCGACATGTTTGGCCTTGATAACTGTGACGTCTGTTCTGTTTAAATTCTGTCAGAAACAATGTTCAAAATTTAGCCGAATCGTGACGTATTAGGGGCGTGGCCAATACAATGTACCGATTTACCGAGGGAATTGAAAATCATATTTTATTTTTTTTAAATACGCCACCAATAGGTACAAAAATGTTTTTTTTACTTGACAGCATGTATTTAATACCCTTATTAATATAAAATTTAAAATATAAAAAAATAAAAAAATCTATTGGGAAGTGAAATAAGCAAGTAAGCCAAAGTCTGTTTATTATTACAAAACTCTCCAAATAAACAAACCAGCCGCGTGTTATCCGACGGAAAATATCCTATTTCGCGCATATTATCTTAATCTAAATAGCACGGTTAAATTATAGTGGATTGACATTTATTTGATTCATTAGTACCTATTTAAATTTGATAATATTTATATTTTTCTTTTTTTTAAACTTATTTTTTTTAAATTTTAATAAAAAGATCAATCAAAACGTTTGGGTTAATATATTTAAAAAAAAAAAATATTAGCGTTCTTATAATTTACTAAAATATTTCAATTTTCGTGACCATTTCCAATGAGTTCTAAATAACTCACTATTAGAAAATGAAAATCAAGATGGGGTAGAGTGGGGTTCAAACCTCCTCTGGGGTAAGGGCCTCTGATCCGTAAATCCGCAACACTAGCCACGGGACACAACTCGATTCAAATAACATAGTTTAACTTAACAAAAGAGATTTTAATGATAATTTGATCAAAATATTGTTAGATTTAGCGAGTACTCTCAGGTAAAAATCCTGCAAAAGGAAATCGACTGGAAATTAATGGGTCGCATGTGGTCGCATGTGTTCACTGGTTATTGCGTTTGTCGGGCATTAAATAAATGAAAAATTGTAAAACAATAAATATTGATCCACCATATTGTATTTTATAATGCCGTGTAGATTTGCATATTTTTTTTTGCATGCTGTCGAGATGCGATCCCTTAGGCAACTGTGTGGTTAAACGATGTATGATAGATGCACAAATGTCGAGATCCGTGAACTGTATAAGGCATGCATTATCGACAGAATCAAGAAAGGGGTGCTGCGTTGGTTTGGACATGTAGAACGAATGGACAGCGAAAGAACGGCTAAAAGGATCTACGATGTGAATGTTGATGGATGCAGAAAACGAAGAATATCGAGAAAGATATGGCACTGTAAATACTTGAAGATGGACATGTCAAGAGTAGAAATAATCAGCGCGCGTGCATGAGAAGATGTATGAATGTAGAGGAAGCGAGGTCTGTATGCAAAGACAGAGTGATATGGCGTTCTATCCTCTCTGCCTATCCCTACGGGGAAATGGCGTGATGGTTTGTTTGTTTGTGTAGATTTTTGCCGTGGTGTGAAATGGGCCAATCATGCGATATCACGCAGTGGGCTAGTGGTGTGCACGTGCACAGCGGTCCAGTCTCCGTGAATGTACAATAGTTTTTAGATTGGTCTAATTCAGTTGCCATTCGACGCGTGGTCTTAATTTTTCTGGTTCGCAAAGTGGTCACGCGAACAATGAATTTTTCATATCGCATGGAGTCTAAATAACTACCCACTTTTACTAATACCCACATAAAGTGAGTTTGATATTAAGTATGATCACTTATAATTAAAGCGAATCGCTCTATTTCACCGATCCCTATACGATGTAAATGTAATTTAATAAAGCTTTTTTATGTATGTCGATATATACAAGTATATAAACTCCATACAGTGAAAAATTGTGTCAATGTTACAATACAATGTTTAATATCAAGGAATCTGTAAGATAAGATAGTCAAAATAAAATGTAAATAAAATATAAAATATATGTGCACAGATACTTAATATATATATATATATATATATATATATATATATATATATATATATATATATATATATATATATATATATATATTTTTTTTTTAAAACCTTTATTAACATAAATAAACAATACATTCAGTAGAAAAATGGAACACTTAAGGTTGAACTTGCCAAAAAAGAGTCTAGCTCTTGTGTTTGGCAAGTTTACAAAATACCATAAAAATAAAACATAAAATGCAAAACAAAATAATAAAATAAATAAAAAATTAAACAGTCTTAAAAATTGAGAAAATATAACACTAAAAAAAATATTAAATAAAAACACAAATATTGTAAACATGGGCACATATTAAACATACATCTCTTTTTTAAAAATAAAGTTAATGTTAATTATGTCAAGAAGCTTTTCTTTAATTTATCCTTAAATTTTCCGTAATTTATTTCTTGACGTAGATTTTGTGGTAAATTATTGAAAAGCTTCCGTCCTATGTAAGTAAAATATATATAAATATGTATAAAAAAAACAAAAAACGAACTCTATTAGAGCCGTAGAAACGTTATTATGAATTATGTATGTACCGTACTAACCATTTTGTAAGTTTGTACCTTATTTGTCATGATTTTTGTCAATATTTATTTTATTACTTATTATTTGCATAAAATATTACATTTTCATTATTTTTTAAAAACATTTTTTAATATATTTTTTTTATTTTACAGGACTCATTAAGCCAATTTATATGGCTTGTCGGTAAAGATCCTTTCCATGAAAACGTATGGCGGCCTCCGTGGTGTAGTGGTCGAGACGCTCGACTCACGCACGGAAGGTTCCGGGTTCGATTCCCGGTGAGAACACAAAAATTAAAATGTGATTTTTCTCAAGCCTGGGTGCTTTGTGATGTAATTCACCACTGTAATTAGGCCTCCTGGCCTGTTGTGGTGCAAAAAAAAATGTAAAAAATGTACATAGTTGTAAAATAATAATTACTACTAACTTAAATATAAGGAGCCAAAAAAAAGGACAAATACCATATATTTTCAAATAATATTTGGAAAAATGCAAAAAAAAGCAAAAAATAAGTATGTAGATTATACCGCAATTATAAGAAAAAAAAATAGTAAAAGAAAAAAAAATATATATTCATTATCATCATTCCCTACCCGCATCTAATGGTGCATAGGGCACTGCATTGGTACTCCAATCGTAGCGCATCTTGATCATTTTGTTACTTGAAGGTAAGATGATCAGTCTTACGCTTTAGATACCAGTCCAGGGACTATGAAATATTTTAGTGTGAAAACACCCCATTCAATATACATTTCTTATTGACCCTGTCGGGAATCGAACCCGAGACCTCTTGCATGGTAGGCAAATGCGCTGACTATTACACCGCAAGGACAAACAGGATGACAGGATTTTTCTGAAAAAAGGGTATGGTTTAATTTTTTTTATTATTAATTACTGTATGTTTGTTGAAAATGGCAGCAAAAACTATTTTTCAAGAAATAAAGCTCTTAATTAATTAAACGAAATGGCAACGTTTTTACGTGTTAAGCGTAGTTACAAGTGCTGTACATTATAGTACAGTATGTACGTACCGTATGCTCGTAAGAGCTTGCAACCCGTCTAGAAATCGCTGGAGAAACTTTTAACATGATGCGTGTTGTCTGGAACTCCAGTCTATACTCGGTCAAAACGAAATGCCGATTATTTAACTCTCGTATAATGCCAGATATCCTATATGGGTGCGAAACAAGCCAATGGAATGACCGCAAACAATTAGTCCGCGTTCCTTTCATCATAAACATTTAAAATAGTTCTCATTTATATTTTAAATAGGTTCTGTAATAAAAAAGTGCTCACTTCGAAGCGATTATAAACTCCAATAAATCCTAATTCAAGCGAAAAATTCTCGCTTGAACATGAATTTTGTATGACTTTTGGAAATCACCTAGACGGTAGGCTTAACGCTCGTCTGTATATATATATACCGATCGACTACGAAGCCGGCTCCTTTAACGTCTCGATACATACACTCGGAAAGATAGTAAAACAGATGGAAAAAATATAATAACTAAATTATTTTTTTAGAGTGGTAACTTTCTAACGCCTAGATACTCTTATTTGTTAAAAGGACAGAACCTAGCAATATTATTTTCACATCTAGGCGTTCGTTTAATTAAAGTGACAGTTACGTCGGAATTCAATTTGACTTCAAAACTTACTTATTTCTCTCTCATATTTTTAATAGGCTTTTAAGAAAAAAATGGCAGCCTTAAAACGATAAAAAATTATAATAAATCAAAATTAAATGAAAAATTGTTTGGTGGAACAAAATTTTTGACACTTTTAATGCGTAGATAAACGTATCGAGGGGTTCTAGACCCGTCGGTATAAACCGATGTACTTACATCAAAACTTGATGGTGGGGAATCAGTAGTATTTCTTTGTAGTCGGTCGGGAGACTTTTATCTTCAACTATGACGTCATACTGAAACTTTGTCATTTTAGAGCGTAGACATGTGTACCGTGACGTACGCTTCCCCTTGTTTCATAACGATGTACCTGCCCAAAACTTAAAGGGGGAGGGGGTCGGTAGTATATCTTTGTAATCGCTAGAGGAAATTTATCTTCAACTATACCGTCAAGGTGAAGGTATGACGTCTTTATCTTCCCATTATAATCGAGGCCCAGGAGAACCTAAATCCAATTTTCTCTGCTTTAAACCTGCCGGCTCTGCGTCCTGGAAGGCCATCGATGATGATCTTTTGACTTTGTTTGGCGGAACTAAGCTGTGTTTACATCGCGGAGTACTTAAAATATCTTGGACAGACCTGATAACGAACACAGGGTCGCTATTACAAACGCTGTCTTCATCGGTACCTATCGAAATGGTATACTTAACGTTTCTACTAACTCTAACTACCTCGGTATGGCGAATTTCGATCTACTATCATGTCTATACGTGTTTTTATTACGTTTTCTCAGACGTCATATGAACAAATTCAACGAATAGGTGGCGCTGCAACTTTACTCCGCGTTGAGTGCTACATTAAAATTAAAGTGTTTATCTTCTATATTTTAAATTGTCTTTTGTGATGGGATGAAGCCTCTTAAAATAAATCGAAATTAAAGCAAAAAGTGATAGCTCGATAATTATTTTTCTTACTTTTAATGTGTAGATATGTGTACGGTGGGGTACTTGAGCCTTCGTTACATATTGATGTACTAACCTCAAAACTTGAAGATATGGGGTCGGTAGTAAATCTTCGTGATCACTCGGGAAAATTTATCTTTAACTGTTTTGTTTTTAAAGGAATAAAAATTACAATAATCTCTCCAATGAACTAAAAAGTATATCAGTAAATTAATTCTAAGTAAATTTATTGTACCCGAGTAAAATCAGTACTCTATTTTATTTAGTATAAATTTATTATTGTTTTCGGTTTTTAAATTTATTTCTTAAATATATAATTTTTTCATGTATATTCAAAATTGTATAACTTCAAATTAATACATAAATGTAACAGTTATATTAAGCACCTATGTCGAAATACATATTTGAGTTATGTACAAAATAAAATGCTTTTAAACCCATTGTTTTGTACAACATGGAGATTTGTACTATACCTCAGCCAAACAATCGTTATGAATAATACAGTGTCTTAGCAAAGAAATATCCTACGTTGTAAAAGTATTCGTTTTATACTCTAAATACCCAAAAGTGCAAGTTGGACTGAAAAAATTCTTTGAAAAAATAAGAAGTAACCTCAGAGTAATAATGCGTGAACTTATAGAGAAGCCCTATCACTATATTTCGTGGAACGCAAGCGATGTTGGTTTGTTGCTTAGCATCAAATTGGTGGCCACTTTGTTTTTTTTGACAACATAAACATAACGGTTCGATCGGATGCTTTTGTAGCTGTGCTTGGCTTTGTTTGTAAATAACTTAGATATTTACGTTATAATAAATAAAAATCGACTATGGTGAATAGCCGTATGTTTGGTTGCAGCAGTAGGAGCGTCAAAGGTGTTAAAAGAGTCAGTTTTCACAGGTAATTGATTTCGAATATTTTTCCATAATTTACATTGATTTTTGGCATTTATTGTCTCGACACGTGTATTATGTTGCTTAAAAACTTTCCTTATATCAACATATTTACTTCGGATAATATTTTTTCTCAATTTGGGAGATAAATTTGTGAATTAAAGTATGTTTACTGTTAATAATAACAGTTGATTACGGGCAATATGTCGGGGCCGCACTAGGCATTCATATAAAATTTGAGTTTTTATCGAGTAGAGATGGATTCAAATTTTGCTCGAAAATAACAATATTAACCTGAAATGACTTGTCTAAATTTCAGGCCGCTACGACTTGCCGTTTCTGAGATGTGACGGACAAACAAACAAACTCAACCCAGAACTTTGGTTCCATGGAGTTGGGATTTATGACTTAATAAATGTAACATAAGTATATTGTGAATAAAATGAATAAAAAAGTAAACAAACACATGTATTTTCAGTTTGATAAAATAAATATAGGCGAATTATAGAAAAATAAATTGAAATAACCCTGCAATAATAAATACATAGGTACATGTTTAAAAATATTAACAATGCAAATTAATATCCATTTGGCAATTCTCGACCTGAGTACGGCCTATTGTTTTGCGGCGAACTGTTGCTAACTTAATACCCAATAGTCATAGAATTGTTTTCCTACGTTGTGGCTCCTTATAGCTTGACGCATTATTACTCCGAGTTTTAAATACATTAGACAAACATTAAGTATTTGGTATAACATGGAGATTTGTATTACAACTCAGCCAAACAATCATTATGAATAATACAGTGTCTTAGCAAAAAAATAGCTTACATTGTAAAAGTATTCGTTTTATACTTTAAATACCCAAAAGTGCAAATTTGACTGAAAAAATTATTTGAAAAAAGAAGAAGTAACTTATTAAACTGCATAATCTCTGAATTAAAGTTGTGGGCGTAACTACATAGCAAAGTATTATTTAAAAATAAAATAGATATAACTTAAAGACTTACAAGTCAGTTAACTTTTAAATAACAGTTCGTCAGAGATTTAGGAGTTGTTTTGGACCATAAACTGACATACAACGAGCATATAGATCTTAAAGTAAATAAATCACTGAAATTACTTGGCTTCATTAATAGAATATCCTCTGATTTTACTAATGTCCGAACAATCAAAAGTCTTTATTGCTCAACTGTTCGCCCTCTTCTTCTGTTTAAAAATTTTTAGATTTATAAACATTTCTGTCGTTTCTAGCATTTCTGTTTATGTTCATTTAGCAAAAATTTATAAACATTTCTGTATACCCCCGAACGGGCTGTGCCTTTGTGGGATTTCTTGTTTACCATTTTTACTGTTAATATATATTTCATTGCTATGTAATTAACCTTTATTTTTTGTATACTCTGTTTTACCTCTTAGGTATATTAACATATTACAACAGAGATGAAGAACATTTAAGAGAAGGTAATATAGAAGTCTAGGCATCTACAGGGCTTATGACCTGTCAATGGCTGGTTTAAGTGGCCACTTTACACACTGTGTAACATTCACCATTCTGCCTATATTTAAACATCTTTATACCTTCAATTCTTTCATCTGTTAATGTTTGTGAAGTTTAAAGAGCTGAAACCTTTATTTATGCGGATGAGATTAATCTAATTGAATTGTTTCACCTACATACTAGGCAACGCCTGAAAATATTATTTTTTCAATTTCTATACTTCTTCATGGACCAGGTAATTTATCAACAATATTTTGAGTTTGTTCAAATTTTTGTAGACAAGGACTAAACCAGACATTGACAGGTCATAAGCCCTGTAGATGCCTAGTCTTCTATATTACCTTCTCTTAAATGTTCTTCATCTCTGTTGTAATATGTTAATATAAACAGCTTCCCAGGGAGTTGAATCCAGTCCTTGTCTGCAAAAATTTGGACAAACTCAAAATATTGTCTTAGGTATATTGTAAAAAAACAAAATAAAATAAATAAATAAAAAGATAGTAATAAAACTTTACATTAATGCAATACAACTGCAGCTTTGAATCACTTTTCGTTTGTTCAATACGGCGTCTGTAGTTAATATGGACTTGTTTTGTTGTACATATCGGCAGCTAACCAGCTATATGTTTTCTATTCATTAACATGTCATTTGCAATGCCCAATATTTACAGTCTGCAATGTCTGCATTATGCAATCGGTTAAACAACTCGTGAAGTAATGTAGACTACAATTATTATTGTCGAATGAATAACGTTTTTCATATTATTAGCTGTAGTATCAAGGAAACATTTATTTATTTATTAACGGACATTGTCCATATATACAATTTATAGGGTTTAAATATTACAATGTAAGAATAGTTAAAACTATTTTTAAAAAAGAAAAGAATCATTGACAAACATAAGGAACGTCGAGACAAGATCTGGACTATTTATTTAGTGCTCGTTTAAATCGTTGTAAACTTAAGCCAAAAAAGTCCAGATCTTATCTTGAGTTAATAATACGACAAACATTAGGGAATTAAGGTCACAGTTTGTTCTATGCTGATCAATAAACAGTACTTCATTGTTTTTCAACCTACGAGTCGAAATATTGAATTTTACTTGTCCAAGTAATTTAGTATGCCAAACATATATATGGAATCAATATTAGTTCTACGTTTTTGTAGACTAGAAATATTGAATATTTAACATTGACTCTATATCAGCATAAGAATAATTACCTCTCTTTAGTCCAAGCATCCACGCTACTTTTCGAAGCAAGCGATGTTGGACTGATTCAATGTGACTTATGCGATTGACATATAAATAAAAATATGGCGACGAGTTTCGAGGGGGTTGTAATCCAGCATCCCTGCTAGATATAAAATGGATACAAGGGTGGATAATTATTATATTATTTAAGATATAAGTATGGCGAAAATAGCTTTTGAACTTTCTCTATTTAAAGGAAGTGGTTCGACTCAAAAAAAAAATTCTTGTGTTTATTTTGTCATTTATCTATATGGAGTACACCGAGTGAATAATTATTTAGTGTAGAACGCTAATTTAGTTTTAGCCAAACGGACGTCGCGTTGCTTGAGGTACTAGTGGCAATAAGTCCGCCATTTAACCGTGTATACTATTGTTTTATTTAAAAAAGAAAAAAACATTTTTCTTTATTTTTACATTGTTTATATTATGGTTAATATTTTTTTTTCATTATTATTATTATTGATACTCGTATCTACCATCGAAAAATGTGTTTTCGTACATCATATAAAATACCGAAGTCGCGCGTGGTTGTTAGCCTATTACCTATCCTTAAAAAAAAAAAAATGTGACAGGATTTCCATAGATACATACATATATCTGTCTCGGGTCTAAAAGGGCCAATGTCGGATTTTGGTTTTTTCTTGGCAATATTTTGTAGACGGTTGGTGGAAATAAAAAAATATACGTACCTATTTAACAATTTTATAGATACGCACACATGTGATAGTTTCAAACACCTCAAACAGTTTATTATAATATCAAAAAGTAGCTCTAAATATACTATCCTGTGATTTTGTGATTTATGACAATGGCCCTTTTAGACCCAAGCTACCGATATGTTAGTATTAGCACTTTTTCATTCGTCTTTGTAATTGAATTGTCAAATGTTTTTCAATAGTGCAATTTGACAGCAATCGAGATTACCGCTCGACTATTGTCGATTATGTGACAAAATGTCACATCTTTCCATCATAAGGCCCCAGACGCGGAAAACACGACTTAACCTAGATAAAGTTTTCATTTTTCTACATTTTACACACAACGCCGCCGTCAACGTAGCGAGATTTCATCTTTGAGCGTCAAATAGCACTCCATTTATTTCTCTCCATTGTAGCCATCAAACAAAACAGTCACTTTTAAAATGGATGTCGTTTCCCGTATAAGAACAAAGGGCGCCATTTTGGATTGCAGAAAAATATCGTTTTTCTTAAGCCATACGTCTTATTTCTAACCCAGAAAAACATGTTTTATTTATTTATTTTGTTTTGACAAATATTTTCTTTAATTGTTTCTTTTTAATATTATGACAAACGGCAATTTGTGCATTTAACACGAAGAGAGAAAAATGCATTATTAATTACGCGTACAAAATGGGAATAGAGATTCAAAGATGAGTTAATTAGTTCTGTGTCACTACACCACGGAGGCCGCCACACTACACTACATTAAAGGTCTTACTGCTGTTTTGCACTCCTTGCCTTTAGTTCTCGAACATTCATTTGCCGCGCTCGCCACAGGCCTCGCACTATGGCCATGTGTGGCGTTTTTCATACGTTTTCGTAAGTTTGAAATTTCGCGCCTGTCGTCGCTACCGCGCTAGGCCTCTACCCTGGCCACAGCCTTAGTTTTAATAGGCATCCTTTTATAGCAGAGTACGCCAGAAAGAGCACATATATGTAGGAACGTGATATAAATAATTTTCATCTTTCAGGAATGTTTTGATTATGTCCAAACGTTTGCAGACAGCCAGGATTTCTAGTCTTCTTAGATCTAAATTTGTTGCTACAAAGAAGGAAAACATTTTAAAGAAGGGAATATGGAAGCCTAGGCATTTACAAGGCTTACGGCCTGTCATTTGTGTAAAGTGGCACATGACAAAGCCCTGTAATATTTCAGGTTCAGGTTCAGTGCCGAAATACGGCGTTTATTGGCAAAAAATAAAAGTAAATCCATGCAATACAATATAAGTATTTTACATCGAATTGATTTGCAAGAAAATAATCATGGCAGCTTCACTAGATACAAAAATACCTGTTCTAAAGCTACATTTATAATATATATTATATTATAATAACAATTATAGTACTGCATTGTAATAAAAATAAAGAATTAACAAAAATAAAACACTAAAAACATTTATGAACAACTTAACAAATTTAAAACAATAATAAAAATAAATAAATAAACAAGATAGAATAGAATATATGACAAAAAGGGTCTGTTTAATAGATGCTTTTACAGATGTCATCAATTGAGGGTATATCTAGTTCTTTAAAAATTAAATTTAAAAGGTAAGTTCTAGGCTTTTTCAATATAATTTATATACTTCCAGAAATCAGCTTAAAGAAATTTTTCACAATAAAAATATAACAACGAGATTTGAAAGTGTTTTAGCCCGCATAAATAAAAAAAAATAGTACATATTTTTTTTAAATTGGCAACTAACAGTACGGTAAACAGTTTAGTACAGACTTGCCCACCATATACGAGTTTAGTGGTGGATGTCTCTTCCAAAGCATTTCTACGACTCCAACGAGGTATCTGAGTATCGTCTTCTTCTTCCGGTGCCTTGTCAGGTCCCCCGACGTTGGCGATCACTGCTGCGAAAGCATTTCTGTCCTGCTCTAATCTTATATTCCTCAGCCAGGACGACCGCTTATTGATGTTACTCGCCGTAGTGATTCCTGAGAAAAGATGGCGAGAGAGGTTTTCAGTTGCTTTCTCTAGTGAATCATTCTGTCGTGGTTACTTTCTCCTAGCTGGTTGGTTCTGGTTGGGAGGCGCCAGAAACTCGCCTTCCATCCTCTCGCTTTCTGACATGATCACACCGTTATGCGTGTGATCCTATCGCCCAGGGTTCATGGCGTGGACGCTTACGAGTCGGACTAGCCGACAGTGTTGCCGGTGGAATGCAACCGGGCGTTCGCAGCATTTTATAGAATCACACCCTCCAGCAAGACGCGTCACTGCGTCCCCACTGACAGTTCGAACCCTTGATGAGTATCTTAACTACGTTTGTTTATTCTGAAAAATACACAAAGGCTTCTGAAAAAAAACATTTTAGAACGGATACTGGCCGAAACATGAAAATCCTTCGCGGGAAAATATCTGATTACGCTCTCAAATTTATCCGTCATTTTAATTTGGCATTTTCGCAACACGCGGAAGCTCAGCGAAGGGTGGGAACAATTTCACGCTTAGATTACCCATTTTTCGCTTCGGATATGATTAAACAAAATCGCGAAAAAAACAGCAGACTAAACATAACACCATTTCACCATAGGCGTTAGCAGAGAGGAGAGATGATAGATTGCCACAACACCGTATTTTATAATGTCGAATTAATTATTTATTTATTATTTTTCATTGAATTGGCATTCACTTCGTAACACTTCATTATAAATTATTATGAAAATAAAACTTTGCATATATATCATCCGTCGATGGAAGCAGTGCTCTCCCGAAACTATAGTACTGTTCTTGTAATATAATAAAATTGTGTAACACTAATAACAAAGTTTTATTTTCATATTAATTTAATAATTTACTTATTTATTAATTTACACGCCCTACGGGCTTTTACATTTATTAGAAATACATTCAAGTGAAGCACTGAAACATAAGTATGTACATTTAGTTAAAATTAAAAATAAAATAAGAAAAACTAAAAGATACAATAACAAGTAAAAATAAGGAAATGTACCAACATAGGTATATGGGTGTATAGAAAAATATTTAATAAATTTACATATAAAAACATACACATGCATATGCATACATACACACACATATATACGTACACATATATGCATATACATACACATATATCTATACATTATTATAGAGATACATGAGAAAAAAAAATAAACAACAATGTTAAGAAATTTTATACAGATTAATTTAAAACCTTTTGAATACTCAACCTAAATTAAATGTCGACAAGTGTTGTGTAATATCATTTACAAGAAGTAAAAAACCCATAATATTCGATTACAACATTAATAATATCAATCTGGGAAGAGTTACACAAATAAAGGATTTGGGGATAGTTTTTGACGAAAAATTGACATTTATTCCTCACATTGATACCATCACTAATAAGGCAATGAAATGTCTTGGATATTTGCAGCGAACTGTAAAGGATTTTAATTCCATCACTACCCTCAAAGTGCTATTTACTGCCTTGGTTAGAAGTAATTTAGAATTCAATTCAACAATTTGGTCACCTTATTACAATGTTCATATTTTAAAGTTAGAAAGAGTACAACGTAAATTCCTTAGATTCATCAATTACAAACTTAATATACCCGCTGAAAATATTGATTATGATAATTTATTATGTACACTAAATATGTCAACTCTATGTAAAAGAAGGATTATAAATGACTTATTAAATTTATATAAAATAGCGAATGGCGTATTGGACGTCCCGGAATTAACTAATGTTATCAGCTTGAAAGTACCTCTTCGAAATACTCGGCAGCTAACGTTATTTTTTGAATCTCCTGGCAGTCACAATTATTATTACAATTCACCAATACCTAGACTACACCGGCCAGCGGCTAGGTAACGAGTATGGTGAAGTTGATATATTTTGTCTGTCTTTATATAAATATAGGTTAAGTATTAAAAAGGTTATAAATTAATTTATGTAAAATTTCTTAATATTTTTCTTTATTTACTATTTCTTTTTATCATGTATCTCTTTAATAATGTATAAACTTATATGTATGTATATGTATGCGTGTATGTTTTCATATGTAAGTTTTTGAAATATTTTTCTATGTACCATATACCTATGTTGGTACATTTCCTGATTTTTACTAATTATTGTATTTTTTAGCTTTTCTCATGTTATCTTTTATTTTAACCAAATTTACATACTTATGTTTCACTGCTGCACTTAAATGTAATTTCTAAAATATGTAAAAGCCCATTGGGCGTGTAAATCAATAAATAAAATAAATTTATATAAAGACAGACGAAATATATCAACTTCTCATTTTGAACAGGTACTTTTATGCTGACAAAACTAGTCAATTCCGGGACGTCCAAAACGCCATTTGCTATTTTATATAAATTTAATAAATCATTTATAATTCTTCTTTTACAAAGAGTTGACATATTTAGTGTACATAATAAATTATCGTAATCAATATTTATTATTTAATTTATCGAACGAATCAGCTTGTGGTCCTGTGGCTAGTATCGTGGTCTCGCGGATCAAGGGTCCGAGGTTCGCTCTACCACCCCGCTCTACCACAACTTGATTCCCATGTTCTAATAGTGATTTATTGACAATGTTGACTCGTTGAAAATGGCCAGAAAAATTAAAATATTTAGGTAAATCGTAAGAACCCAAATGTTATTTATATCAAATAAAACAAAAATGTATATCGTCATGCGCCGTTCTATTTTGCTTGGTATATAAAATCATCTGTAAAGCGGAACCATCTCCCATCCAATGTCAAAGAAGTCGGCCTCCGTGGTGTAGTAGTCAAGACACTTGACTCACACACGGAAGGTTCCGGGTTCGATTCCCGATCAGAACACAAAAATTAAAATGTGATTTTTCTCAAGCCTGGGTATTCTGTGATGTAATTCACCACTATAATTGGGCCTCCTGGCCTGTTGTTGTGCAAAAAAAAATATGTATTGAAAATATATGTCTCTACAGTATCTGTATTCAAATCACGTCTAAAAAAATATCTCCTTTCTCTTCCTTAATATATCTTCTTTTCTTCTTTCCTTTTTATTCCTATTTCCCATTGAGTACAGTACTAGTATTGATTTAAGGTAATTTATATACAAATAAATATTACAACAGAAATGAAGAACATTTTAGAAGAAAGTAATATAGAAGTCTAGGCATCTACAGGGCTTATAACCTGTACCTTCTCTAAAATATTCTTCATCTTTGTTGTAATATGTTATAATTGGCAGCTCTCCAAGGAGTTGAATTCAGTCCTTGTCTGCAAAAATTTGGCAAATTCAAAATATTGTTGTCATATACAAATATTTACAAATATTGTTATTTGTATTTTTGTGTATCTCCAGTTTTTTTTACGCTTAATTTCTATCTATTCTATATTTCTTTATTAGCTTTGAAACATAAATAATATATAAAACCTGTATTTTATTGGTTGGTTGGAAGAATTTACCTTTTGACAATAAGCCCACCAATGTACAATTCAAATCATGAACAAAATTGAATTAAATAAAAATAAAATAAATAGCTAAATTTGTTGCAACACAGAGGGGAAAAAAATGAAAAGAGAATATGGAAGTCTAGGTATTTACAAGGCTTATGTCCTGTCATTGGCTGGTTTAACTGAGCACTTTACTCACTGTGCAACATTCATTAATCTGATTATCTTTGAACTTCCACATTTCCTTAACCTTTCCGTCTGTTGAATTTTGTAAAATTAAATAATAATTACTACCTCAAGACAAGATCCGGTCTATCTTAGTGATTGTTGAAATCTAGAAAGACTTGCTCCAAAAAAGTCCATATTTTGTCTCGAGGTTACAACGCGACACAATCGGGACATAAGTGTATGCAAGCCATAGTTTGTGCCGTGCTTATCAAGGAACAGCACGTTATTGTTTCGCAACCGGCGGATCGGAACATTAAATGCCTTATTGATAAACGACACAACTAATTAATTAGCTAAAATTTTTTTACATTTACATGTTTATAAATTTGTATAAACCACTTTTATTTTGAGTTATACTTCGACCGGTTTCGAGGTTACTACCTCATCGTCAGGAATGAAACTAACTTATAATAACACGCGTTGCTATTACATTATATAATATTGTATGAAAGAGACGGTAAAATAAAAGAAAGAAAAATAAAGAAGATAAAACTAATCATAACGGA
>NW_028280544.1:0-38659 GCF_059751315.1 Micrasema longulum | reverse complement strand
TGTCAGACCTGGCAGCATCTTGTGTTGCCCTGTACTATGGCTAAATGCCATAGTGTTTGCCTAGTTGGTGTCGGACGACCTGAAATTCTGCGCCTAAATTCTCGTTGCGCCAACACCACCGACGAATTATTCCGCAAGTTTTTTCAAACAATTTTTTCTGCATTCTTGAAGAGTATAAGCTTCATGTCTTGTTGACGTGTATTTTGTATCTGTTTACTTCATAAATGTCAAAACAAAACTGTCATTTGCCGCCATTTGCAAAAATTATGGCATCTTCAAATAGGGTTATGACTTTTGCGCCTTCTTGTATAATACACAAGGTAGTAATAAATCTTTTCGGTTTATTAAATTAAAAATTTGTTCTTGTAAAATACATTTTATTTGTGTCCAGGCGGATGAAGCGTACAGTTCTGCGTGTGAAAGAAAACCAGACCCCTGGACAAGTGTTTCCAACTCACTGACTGGTCTCAGTCTCTCTCTTGTGCTATTATAGTAAAGGTGTACAGTGGGTTTTGCACGTTAGTGTCCAGGCAAATAGACGGGTACGCCTCCAAATCGGTAGGCATAGAAAAATCGGAAAGTGGTTATATGTTATCTATACTTATTCTAACATTATTTATCACTATTATACACTTAATATCCTAATTTATAATATTAACTGTTTCAGATGAACATTTTCATTAATTATATTCACTATTTACACTATATACTACCTAATATTTTTCACATGTATACTTTTTACATTTAATTTTAAATATATTTACATTAATTTATTTTTTTATGCTTTCTGGTATTTCTTCAAATAGTTTTATTCCCTTGTACATAATATGTTCAACCAGGACATTGAACACTCTTGGGGTCACAAAAGAGAAATTTCTCTGAGCGAAAGTTCGTACGTATTTTTGGTATTAAATAATTCAAATTACAGGAAAACCTCGTACGAGTATTTTGCTGGGATCTCTTTTTGTAATCTCATGAAAAGTTTTTCTCTCTTATCCCGTACCTTCATAGATTGAAACGATGCGATGTCTATATTTAAATGACATCATCATTCTCTTTTCGCACCTAATGATGAATGGGGCACTGCATCGGTACACAAATCGCAGTGTATCTTGATAATTTTTGTTGCATGAAGGTAATTTATTATATAAATAAAACACAAGTGATATTTTAATCCACAAATTTGGAATATCCAGTGACCGGTTTCATAAAAACACTTTATTTAATTTACTTACATATAACTTTGAATTATCTATCCTTACCTCTGTTTTGTATAAATACATTTAACTCTTTAATAAAGATACCAGTCTCGAAGATGTCGCGAAAGCGATGAAACCGGTCACTGGATATTCCGAATTTGTGGATTAAAGTATCACTCGTGTTTTATTTATATAATAAATTACAATGAACTTCCATCAAGAATTTTCACTTACAAACTTATTTTTTTTACATGAAGGTAAGATGATCAGTCTTACAATTCAGGTACTAGTCCAGGGACTATGAAATATCCTAGCGTAAAAACACCTTTTGGAATAAATATTTCAAGTCCACTGACATCCTGCTGACATCCACCATTTATCCCTTGTATCCATTTTAAGGTACCTTGGAAAATACAGTCTCTAAGTCGAATTTTATTCAATCAAAATTTAGAACTTTTAAACTGCTGTTAGATGCCTTTATTTAGTTGAAAACACATTGAAACTGACCTCCATTCTTAAACCCTTCGTATGATGTACAAGAGAGTCAATTCTGTTGAAAAACAAGCAGGGTTTGGCAAGATTTATATCTGCGCCATTTTTGGTATAATACGGAATCCGATCCGGAGCTGCAATGATTAATGTTGATTTTTTAATAAATACTCGTACATCTATTTATGTGTTTTATTAGCTTCTTCTTCGCAGTCCGAATCCTGCGATTAGTTTTTTTGTTTTTCCTGCATGATCGGGAAAACAGGCATAAAGCCCTCAAACTCCCAATACAGAAAACAAAGCATTTATACATAGTATAGCAATATAGTCGAGTTGGCAACAAACACTAATTGACCCATAATGAACGTTAACAATTTATTTTCCAATGACTGTCTAGATTTCTCGAATACATACAACTCTCCCATCCACTTGCAATAAATGATTAAACGTTCGTTGAATTCTTGGTAACCAATATTTGATGTAAAGATTAGCAAAAAATGGTTGGTGATGTTGTGTTCTTCTGCTTGGTGCAGAAAAAAATATTTGTATGGTTAAGTTAGGTGCGTCTGCGGATGAATTTATTTTTTATGTGGGTTAAGTATATCTGATAATTTACGCCGGTTGGATAAACTAATGAAATGGAAATGTTTTAACTTGTCATTGTATGTGTGTAAGGTGTCAATCAAACCATCTCGAAATGTAAGAGTCCGAAGCAATTTTCTTTGGATAGCTGCAATTCTATCCAAATGAATTTTACAATTTGGAGACCAAATAATAGAGGAAAACTCTAGAATACTTTGGCAGAGAGATTTATACAAAGGGAAGCTTTGAAGCAAAGTCCTGCAACTCGTCCTCCACTGCGGTCTCTTCCTGCAACTCTTTTCAGCTCAACATATGAGGCACAGTTTAAGTCCTCGCACACTTATTCTAAATACTCCCGTCGTATTGAGGGCACCCACTTCGATTAGTCCCCTCAGCCATTCCTTCTATTATGTCATGCAGGAAGCCCTCATGGCGCATAATGTGGCCGATCCATTGGGCTCGCTTCTCTGAGATGGTTCCGATTAGATGCCTCCCTTCTTCGATTCTACTGAGAACCTCGTTATTAGTGATGCGGTCTCTCCAGGAAATTTCTAATATTCTTTTACAGTACCATTTCTCAGAGGCCTCTATTCTTTTTTTATCTTTTTCGATATGGCCCCATGTCTCACAGCCGTACATCAATATGCTCCAAACATATGTTTCGGAAAGTTGCTTGCGAAGCTATAAGTCTATGTTGTTTGATTGATTCGAATATCTCAATCTCGGGAGTCAATTTTTTAACATTTTAGTGCGAAAGGAGGATCCAAAATTTAGACCTGTCCCAAACGAAAATATGTGAAAGCCGGCATATTATAATTTTGTGTGCAATGAATAATTCCAGGTTCGACTGTAATTTTTCAAAATAGTTTATTTTAACTTCGAAACTTGATCTGCTCCCGTCTTCATGCAAAGTCCTGAAATATTTACTAACAATCATATTTTTTTCACATAATACACACTCGCACAAAAATTTTCAGGATGCAAAGTCCACGTTGAGGCATTAATTTACAAAATACACAATATTATGTCATGTGTATTGCGCACACAATAATAATTCATTAAAATAAACAATTTGAGGTAGTTTATTTTATTGCTAGTCTGGCAATGACGTGTAATAATTAGATACGTTATTATTATACGATCTACGTTAAACATATTATTATTATTATGATAGTGGATAACTTATCATGCGCAATTATCGTAATTGTGGGCTCTTTACAAATGAATTATTCATATGTGAATTTAATTTAAACGCACAATTTATAATTCAAGTAAAATCAATATAATATTGTTATTTTTTTTTGCACCATAACAGACCAGGAAACCTAATTACAATGGTGAATTACACCACAGGATACCCAGGCTTGTGAAAAATCACATTTATTTTTTGTGTTCCCACCGGGAATCTTACCCGGAACCTTTCATGCGTGAGCCACGTGTCATTAAAAAGTTAATAATTATTCATTTTGATAGAAATCTTAAAAATGGGGGAGTCCCCCTAATCTTAAAGTCATTACACTACGGAGGCCTCCATTATCACATGCCATGGATTTATTCTAATAATTTATTAATTTTGTAACGGACATTGTCCGTTGATACAATTTATAGGGTTTAAATATTACAATAAAATAATGGTTAAAAAGATTTTTTAAAAAAGAAGCATTGACAAAGATAAGGGACATCAAGACAAGATCTGGACTATTTATTTAGTTCTTGTTTAAATCGCTGTAAACTTAAACCAAAAAAGTCCAGATCTTGTCTTTAGTTAACAATACTACAAAGACGGGTCATTGGAGAATTAAGGCCATAGTTTGTTCTATGCTGATCGATGAATCGTACTTCATTGTTTCTCAACCTTCGAGTCGGAGTATGACATTTTTCTTGTCCTAGTAATGATGGAACATCGATTATACCATTTAGTATGCCAAACATATATATGGAATCAATATTAGTTCTACGATTTTGTTGACTAGAAATATTTAACATTGACTCTGTATCAGCATAAGAATAATGACCTTTTTCTATTCCAAGCAACCACGTTACTTTTCTAAGCAAGTAATGTTGGACTGATTCAATCTGATTTATGCGATTCACATAGAATGGAGACCAGATCACGGAGGCATATTCTGGAAGAGGGCAAACAGTTGAGCAATAAAGAGTTTTGATTGTACGGACATTAGTAAAATTAGAGGATATTCTGTTAATGAAGCCATGATTTAGATAAAAATGGGCTTAAAGTCATTAGGTATATTAAAAATATGGCAAATACTGCGTTGCCTTTATTAATTTAACCAGAAAAAGAGATAGAAGAACACTTTACACTTGCAACTCGTATATGTAAGATTTACATATTTCCTTAGTTAGAATTTATTTCTCTATGACTCGACACCAATGGAAACGACACCAGCAGGCAGCCAGTAAAAATTGCGGAAAATATGCTTAAAAATAAAGCTAATTTATCTATTTACTTTATAACTTGGATTGTATTTACAAATAAAGCTATACAGCTGCTTTGTTTTGCCCGGTACCCGAGCAACTAAATCATTTTCTGTCAGACACGACGGCATATTTCTGCATAGCATCACATCTGATCATGATTATAGACAGATTTTAGACTTGATGTATCTTTACAATATGTACAAGAATGTCCCTCTGAATGTCCCCAGTCGGCGATTGAGATCGTACACTACAGCTTATTTTCCTACCTACAATAATAATATGGCGCACTTTCATGCATTATCACGTATTTTATTTTATTTTATTTGGGAAATCAACAGTTCTACATACATATTTTTAGTAAATAAACAGATATAGTGTATAAACTCAGAACTAATAACAAATTTCCACATAGTATACAAAGTTAGTAAAGAAAATATTACATATCAAATAAATACATACAATTTATACATATAAAAATGTTATTTTCATGTACTCAATAATCAAGGATTTTTAAAATATTTATTTTAAGAACATTAAGTTACTGTAAATTGGGCGGGATAAGGACAAAAATGCTTGATGAGAGGATAAGGAGGGGAGGGGAGATGTACATATTTATTATTATAATGTCTACTAAGTTACATAATACATTTTTAGTGTAAATTTTAAATCTGACAGAGTGATGTTTGTGTAATCTATATTTTTAAATTTTGTATTGTACATTGAAAAAGTCCTACGAAAAAAAGCATTTTTAGATTATATAATTATGTAGAAAGTAATGCTGATTTTGACATCTTTAACGATACATTGAATAATTACAAGAGAACTGTAACGCAATTTATGAAATCAAATAATCCCTTATGTTAGTTAGGTAAAATAATTTGTTTGTTGGTATGGTTTATGGTTTTTTTTCCATTATAAACAAAGAGTAATAATAAAAATCATATGACCTCACTGGGGTTACCCGTGCTGAGGACACTTAACAATATACTTTAAAAAAATATTTTTACAGTGAGAATAAACAAAGAAGACTAACTTAATAAACAAAGATAAATTAATAAAATATTCAGACAGTTTGAGGCTGATGCAGTTGATCAATTTTTAATTGGGCGAATGAGACAATCTATTTTACTTCTACCCAGCTTCACTATCAATATTATTACTTACTTTCATAATATGAATAGAATTAAAATAAGCTAGTTAATTTTAAAAAAAAAATTTTTTTGGAGTTATTTGTGCATGCTGTGTTCATATCTAAACATAACAAATTGAGATTATCATACCAATAACATATGTATTCTTTGTGAACTTTTTGTGAATTTTAAATCTGGTTGTGGTCCCGTGGCTAGTGTTGCGAACTCACGGATCAGAGGTCCGAGGTTCGAACCCCACTTAACCCCAACATGATTTACATTTTCTAATAGTGAGTTATTGCAACTCGTTGAAAATGGCCACCAAAAATGAAATATTTTGGTAAATCATAAAAACGCACATATTTATTTTTATTAAAAAAAATAAAAATAATGATAAAAGTCCACAAGAGAGTTAAGACACATACGATAATCACAAAAAAATTGAAATACCTTTAACTTTGCGATGGTAGGGTGTTAATTTAAGTATACGTCATTGTATATATATATATCTGTTAAAATACTCATTTTATTTTATTGAAATAAACGGCACGTAGTGCCTTTTACATATTAGTTACAAATAAAATTAAATATACATACATGTAAGCATAAGTAATACAGAGCATTTAAAACAATATTATTAATGAACAAATCAAGAAAGTCTAAAAAAGATAAACTATATAAAATAATAACATATTACCAGTTATGGAATTATCGATAAAAAAAAGAAAATTTGGTATTAGAAATACTTTGAACCAGTTAAAAAAAAAACTAAGAAAACTATTTTGAATAACATTAAAAAATATATATATATAAATGTATCATTATTTAAAACTAATAATAAGGTAAATAGTATATATTTATGTACAAAAATATATAATGATGTAAAAAAAATGACGAAGAGAAATATTTTGTACTTATAAATTATTCAAGAAAAGAAACGAAAAAAGAAAAAAAAAACACTAAAAAAGAAGTTTAAAACAATTTTTAACAATAGTAACAAATAGTTACCTAGAACTATTACCAATGAAATAAAGAAGAAGAGCCGTTCTTTATGTACTAAATTTCATTTGATCTTCTTATCTCCAAAATATGTTAAGAATAGTATAAAAGCTGTAAACGTTGAAAACAATTCACCAGTCTTAAAGACCCCTACTTAGGCGAAAGCGCTCGTTGGTCAAAATAATAAAAAAGTAAAACTAAACCAAGAAGTTTCATTGATAATTTTATTTATAATTTTATCCAAGTCAATTACTTCTAAATTTTTACAAATTAATGAAAATTGTCGTTTGAGTATCCGGAAATCTATCCCTTATTAGTGGACAATAATCGTTGAAAATCACCTGTCTATCTCTACCCGCCCACGGTGGAGTCGGTCACAGATATTAAAGAAAGCGCGATATACATACGTAGTTAAGCAGTTTCGAATATCCGAGTCTATTAATACCGGGGTTAGAATTTGCACCCTCTTATTCACGACTATTTGAGCTTTAAGTGGTATTTCAGCTTTACCGAGGTGAAGTATAAAAGTGCTGAATATTGGAGCTTTAAGTATTCGAGAAAAGAGAGATTGGTCGAAAGCAACTAAATTTTATTGCGAATGAAACCAGAATTAATTTATAACGAACCTCTAAAATGCTAACTCCGTGATTTTTCATTTTTATAATTGCTTTCTTTTACTCAAACATTTAAATTAGGGGCCATTTTGAATGGGTTGTAAATATCAACAATGTTTTGAGTACGTCCAAATGTTTGTAGATATGCTGAATTACCACCCTTGGGAGTTATTTAGATCTACATTTGTTGTAACAAAGAGGAAAAACATGTTTTCTCTCACTTTTGCAACAAATTTAGAAAAAACTTACTATGAAAAAATGAAAAAACCTAGGACATCTGAGCCTTGAATCTGCGGTATGATCACGGAACCACTACCCAGTTCATATTTTATGATAATTATCTTTTATTAATATTTAAAGCATTAACTTTGTGGTCAAACGGCCGCCTTTTAGTCACGTATACCCTTTGTTTCATTATTTTGTAAATATTTACAAATTTAATGAAATGGTTAATAAAGATTTTTTTATTGTTATTAAAAAAATAAATCTATGTAGGCTTTTGGAATCCTCTAAGTCAACGTTTATTGTCAATAAAAACACACTTACAAAAAGAAAAAAAAAACGTTTCTGTTATGATCTACACGCAAGACAAAAAAAATTACGAGTTTACCTGCTACCGCGCCCCTTGACTTTACTGAACCCTTTTTCTAAGAAATCCTTTATCGATACCTCTTTCTTTTGTTTAATAAATTAAGGACACTATGTGTCACCTTTCTACAATATTTACATTTTAAAATGTCTCAACAGTCTTGTTTTACCCGCGTTTGAGTGAACATAACACAACAATCATGGAAAGTGCAAAGCAAATGTCGATTGCGATAAAATCCAAAATAATCACATTGTCGCAAGAAAACATATCTAATTGTGAAATATCTCGTCGAGTTGGGTATTCAGAAGGTGCAGTGAGGTTTTTATTAAAAAAAATCCAAGAAACTGGATCCATAGAACGGAAAAAAAGAAGCGGACGGGGGCGCGTGACATCTGCCCGAGATGATCGCTTAATAAAAAAAATTGTTATGCGCGATCGATTTTTAACGGCACCTGAAATACACGCAGAGGTGCAGTCTACCAGCACATCAACATTTTCAGTAAAAACAGTGTCCAGGCGGCTGTTGGAGCATGGTTTCCAAGCACGGAGTCCCGCAAAGAAACCATTACTCACGGACAAAATGAAGAAGGCTAGACTGGATTGGGCGAAAGAGCACCAGAATTGGACCTTGGAGGATTGGCAAAATGTTGTTTTCTCTGATGAATCAAAATTCAACCTTTTTGGTCCAGACGGCAGAAAGATAGTTCGACGAAAACGTGGGGAAAGATATCATCCGTCGTGCGTCACTCGAACCGTTAAACATTCACCCTACGTGATGATTTGGGGGTGCATGACAGCATACGGTTTAGGACCTCTAAATTTTGTACAGGGTACGATGAATGCCATTCAGTACAAAAAAGTGTTAAAAAAACATATTATTCCAACAACCGAGGACATTACGCAGTATACCGCGGACCCAATTTTTCAGGACGATTCTGCGCCGTGCCATAGAGCCCGCACTGTGAGTACAAATATATATATTTTTAAATGCATTTTGTGACCACATGATAAATAATTTATTGTTTTTTTATAGATCAATGAATTCAAGGAGAAAATTGGCTTAAAATCGTTGACGTGGCCCGGGAATAGCCCTGATTTGAACCCGATAGAAAATTTATGGGCGATTATGAAAAAAAAAGTCGGGAAAAAAAAATCAAAAAACATTGAGGAATTAAAAAAAAACTTAATTCAAGTTTGGGAAGAAGAAATAACATCAGAAATTTTAGATTCGCTTTACGCTTCTCTAAATAATAGAATTTTACATGTTATAAAAAATAAAGGTGAATTCACTAAGTACTAAATATTTTTAAATGTTATAAATATGTTTAAATGTAAAATACTTTAATTTAAAATAAAGCGATAAGAACCTACTTCTTAAATATGAATTAAAAAATAACATGTCTTTTATTATTCCATCACAAACACTCGACCATAAATGAACCGTTATGGGTCTCTAAGGTTCGGGTAATCTGATACCTGATATATAATGGCAATTTCTAAGTACAATTCATGAGTAAGATTTTTTATTTTAACCTTGAAATAACGAGTAGTCATCACATATGTCAAACAATATAAAAAAAACTAATTAAATATCAAGAATAATTCATTATATGTCAATTTTAGTTTTTTTTGAGAACTCGTAAATTTATTTGTCTTGCGGTGTATATATGGTGGAAAGTATTTGAGTTGGAAACTCCTTGATATTTTTTTTATTATCTGAGTTAGTTTGTCTCATGTAAATAAAATGTTTGTCTTTGTTTGTTATTGGCTTTTATTTTGCATCGTTGAGAAGTGAATATTAAACTCCACGTTAAAAACAAATATTCAAACAAACGCTGTTTTCATTGAATAGATTAATAAATATTCAGTTTCAAACATCGTCATAATTTATTTATTTAGTAATATGTCTTCTTCTTCTTTTGCCGCTCCTCCCAGAGGTTGGTGACCATCATTCTAAATTCATCACGATCCTGGGCCAGTCTAATCAGCGCTGCTGCATCCGGCACACTAAACAACTGTCTGAGATTTCTGAGCCATGGTGCTCTTTTCCGTCCCGCTTGCCTTCTATTTTTACTTCCATAAGTTGGAGAAGGGCATACCTCTTATTGCGGAATATGTGACCAAAGTATGAGGCTATTCTGCTTTTGAAAGTGGTCAACAACTTCCTCTCTTTGTTTCGCTTCGTTAGAGACACGATCAGTTCGTGAGATTCAAAGCATTCTTCAGCACAAACAAAGTTCGAAGGCCTTAATTTTGTTTATCGTTGAAACTTTAAAAGTCCAACCCTCAACAGACTGGTCAAAAGAAGAGTTGGTAAAAAATTGTACTTAATAACGAAAAAAAATAATCAAAAGATGCATACATGAAAAAAAAATTGATTTAAGAAAAAGGACTGTTTTTTTATGGGGAGATAAGGCTTGCACATATTAACTTTAAAAAAATACATTATGGTATACATATTAAAGGATAAGGAATCTGGAATCAGATAATGATTTTGGAAGGAAAGAGAAAGAGGAACCAAGGGAAAAAAAGGAATAAAATAGATATTTAAAAAAACAATAAAATACATGGAAGTCAGGATTCGAAGGATATATAGTAATAATGAAATAACTTATATTTACATATAAGTTACTAATTAAAAATACTTGGAGCACTTCCACTTATGTATTCGATCAATAAGGGCTTTCAACCTCTAATGGGCATCTTCAGATCGGCAAATATTATACAGTATAAAGATAATTGATATAAAACTAAATATTATCTCAAGTGTATGTTCATTTAAAGATAAGTTAAAAGAGATACAAAACGCAATATTTCAATGAAACTGAATGGGACAAATTATTGAAACATGTGTTGGCGGTGTAGATGCCTTAGTTGGATCCAGTACATTGTAATAAAACAAGAATTATTTTCATAGAATAGAATCCTCTCTTACTGTACACTGCTTAGTTTTATAAACATTATCCCTACACTGTATAATATTTACCAGTCTGAAGATGCCCATTAAAGGATGAAAGCGCTAATTGGTCGAACAAACAAGTAAAAGTGTACCAAGTATATTAAATAAGTAACTTCAATGTGAATATAAGTTATTACATAATTACTACGGAATTTCACCAAGAATTGTCGATAAATAATTTAAACAAAAAAAAAAGTAATGTTGCAGACGTGTCATGAAGGTGGCTAGAGAAAGTGCATTTATTATATGAAGAGGTAGCTCATTCCATAGTCTAGCACCTTAAACAGAAAAGGAATAGCATAAAAATTATGCGCTCTGTCGAGGAATGGAAAGTGTTCTCTCCTGAGAAGAGTGAAGCGAAAGACCACGATCAGAAAGGTAAATGAAATTCTCAGCAAGATATTTTTGAGCACAAGGGTTGTGAAGAATATTATAAAAAAGTGAGAGAGATTGAAAGTTTATGCGATGATAAAAACGAAGCCACTTGAGTTCGGAGCGCAAGGGTGATACATGGTCATACTTTTTGAGATTGTAAATAAAGCGGATGCTTTGATTCTGCGAACGCTTCAGACGGTCTATGAGTTCCATATTGGCGTCAAGATAACAAATATTAGCAAAGCACATATAAGAAAATATAATAGGTTGAGTCACGTTTATGATATTTGAATAAAAATAACATTTTTATATCGAAAAAAGGTCAAGCAACTTGCATACATATTATATTTGTAATATTCGGATAACATTATTAAGTTTACAAATATTTAGCACCATGCCCAAAGACTAAATTGAAACAAAAGTGCTTCAATAATATAATTGATTAAAATTGGCAAAAAATATTAATAAATTAATAAATACTACCAACAAGATTTTAAATTCTGATTTAGAAGATCACGACAAAAAACTTTGCCTTGTTCCTTACCTTACTAAAAACACAACTAACACCATCGGATTCTAAATTGGCACCGCAGTAGGCAATACAACTCTCCATAGTAAGATTGTGCTGCACTCTAGCGGTATACTATATGCATAATATTTATCACACAAGGTGAATCTATTAATAAAATAACTCCATAAAACTATCAGAAGTCAAATCTCATTTTTGTACATTCAAATTAAAGAGTGCTGAAAAACTGGGCAGTGCCTTTACAATAAAAAAACACCCAAAAATACGTCACAGCTTAATTTGGAGCTCATAGTTTACTCTAGAAACAAGTTTCTAATTAAATATCTGAATCTCTCAACCTTTAGTCTACTTCTTATGTAAACTTCTCACCCAATTTCCGTTTTATATACCCCAACCCGACTAGGTCCATTTTACACGTATCGTCCAAATTAAGGTGGATTAAAATATATTTTTTTAAAGTAAAAAATAAATATTTGCGGTATTATAATTTACCCAAATATTTCAATTTTGGTGCCCATATTCAACGATTTGTAAATAAATCTCTATTAGAAAATGGAAATCAAGTTGAGGTAGAATGGGATTTGAACCTCGGACCTCTGATCTGTGCTACTGGCCACTCAACTGCAACCCGATTTATGAAATATATTATGCAATCATATTATTTTGTATTTAGTAAAAAAATATTTTTACTATTATTAAATAGTAAAAATTATCTAAAAGAAAATCGAGTGGTAATTATTCGCGTCACGGGGAGTGGTTATTGCGTTTTTCTGATATTAAATACAAATATATATTTATATTGTCAATGTGTTATTTTATCGTGTTATGTTGATTTTTACCAGTGTGTGAAAAAAAAAGTGAAATTTTAACCCTTCGCTTACTGTGTCGAAAACATCTTCGCGTTCCAGTGCGGTGTAGTCATTAAACATGAGAGATTTTGAATGGGAAAATGATTATTATTTGAAGTCAAAGGTAATAATATTTTTAACCTAATTGATAAAAATATGAAAAAAAACATTGGCTGACGCTCGCAGCGCGAGCGAAGTATCGCACTTAACGGGGCTAGGGAAGCTACTGGCGTCTGACAGTGTATTGTACTGACTGTGGTTATTGACTTGCGTGATGCGTAAAATTATCTCTCTCGCTCGCGAATACAATTTAATAATAGTTTATTATAACCGATACGCAAATGTGAAACAGAGTAATACCAAAAAGTTTTATCCAGTATTTATTATATGTATAGAGATATTAAAGTTATTAGATGCAATGTGTAGCAGCTACTCATCACCGGGAAGGGAGAGTTAATGTACGTCCTGGACGCTTAATTACAAACAGTCGATAAAAAAATGTTTGTTGATATTAGATTTGGTACAACAATGCGGTGTCTTATACATCATCAAGTTCAAATAGGGGATTGGTTAATTGATTATTTTATCCGGTACAGCGTTAAAAGCAAAACATTACGAACTGACAATTAAATATAAAATAACTTAAATATTTGAATATAAACGCTTACCGCCTTTTCTATGTCTACCGGTTTCGAGACGTACCTGTCTCTTCATCAGGACAGCAATTAAACCAACATACAAACCAACTTGCAAAACTCACTATACACCTTCACCATAGTTGCACAAAAATATAAAACCAACACGACATGCATTTTAATAAGCACATGCTCTGCAATGGTCACCCTATTAAGCTAACCCCCTCCTTCCATCCCCTCTACTTTTAAAATTTATTTCTCAAACTGCAGAATATTTACAGTATTTTCATAATTTAATCAGTGCATGTTTGTCCTAATCAGTGCATATGCTTATTAAAATGCATGTCGTGTTGGTTTTATATTTTAGTGTAACAACTATGGTGAAGGTGTTTAGTGGGTTTTGCATGTTGGTTTGCATGTTGGTTTAATTGGTGTCCTGATGAAACCGGTAGATATAGAAAAGTCGGTATGTGATTACATACAAATATTAATTACATTTAGTAAAATGTTTACCACAAAGTTAATGTTTTAAATATTAATAATATAAAATAACTTTTTCCATTTTGTTTTATTTCGAAATACAAAAAAATGTACAATACATAATTGTATTTAACATTTGATATTTATTTTTTAAATTATAATCAATGCACGTTAGTGTTAGCTATAAATAGCATGCCCCCTATCAACATTTTGGTTTTATATTTTAATGCAACTACTATGGTCAATGTGCATAGTGGTATTTATATGTTAGTATAATTAGTGTCCTGACGAAGAAAAAAGTACGTCTTGAAACCGGTATGTTATATATAATTATTTACTAACTCGTAATAATTACTTATTGATCATTTTAACGATAATGTGTTACGTAAATACGATCGAACGCCATTAGATAATTTTAATCTATTAAAATACGTCTAGAAACGAGTTGTATAAACAGCAAAAAATAGTCATCACAATGTTCGAGGACTGGTTAATAATTTATTCATGATAATACATAAAGGTTCGATTATCCATTTTATGTTTACGGGTTATACCCACGTTTGTATCAAATTTCCCATTGTTTACATAGTTACTAGACTGTACTAAACTCAAACACTTTTGTCCTGTGTATTCGGAAATACAGTGTAACAACAGCAAGGGTCTACAACTATTTCGTATCAATTTCCAAAAACAAAGTGTTCATAAATTAATTGAGAAAAAAATTCTAGGGACGAAAATGAAAGTCATCATTCTGCCTTTGTTTTAACATCTTCAATGATTTTAATTATTCCAATTATTAATTTTTGTTAATCATTAATAAATGCGCTGATTGTAAAGAAAGATTTAAAAAAAGGCTCTTTGACTTTTTCAAAATCAACAGGTATGAAAATTGCTTTATTTTTGTACTGTACAATCCGTTTAGTCACAATAGGCATTTGCCCATATAGGAACCGATTGCAACATTAGGCATACTAATATTTCTGGCTTGCCGACTCTTCATAAACTGAGCCTACTTCTAGTACAATCAGAATTTGCCAGAGTGTTTTTTGTGCCATTTTTATAGCAATGTATGTTTAAACTAATAAATAAATAATAATCTGATTGTAGTAAATGGAGATAGTTTGAAACAGGTCGAAGAATTTGTATATCTGGGTAGTATGTTTACTAGAGATGGAAATATGGACAAGGATATTGAAAGGAGGGTTAGTGCCGGTAACAGAGTTAATGGTGCCTTAAAGTCTGTCGTAGCAAATAAGTGTCTATCGCAAGAGGCTAAATTAGCAGTTCATAATGGAGTTCTGGTACCAACCCTAATGTATGGAAGCGAAGCATGGAGTTGGAAAAAAAGGGACGAAAGTAGACTGAATGCAGTTGAAATGCGATCCCTCAGGCGAATGTACGGAAAAACAATGTATGATAGGTGCCCTAATGTCGAAATTAGAGCAGAATGCAAGGCTGAGTTAAGCATTATCGACAAAATTAAGAAAGGTCTTTTGCGATGGTTAGGTCATGTGGAGCGAATGAATGACGAAAGAACGGCTAAAAAGATTTATGATGCGAATGTGTCTGGTTGTAGAAGCCGAGGAAGGCCGAGAAAGACATGGCATGATCAAGTACAACAAATTCTTGAAAGTGGTCATGTGAAAAGTCGGAATAATCGACGTGCGTGCATGAGAAGATGTATGAATGTGAAGGAAGCAAAGGAAGTGTGCCAGGACAGAGTGGTGTGGCGTTCTATCCTCTCTGCCTACCCCTCCGGGGAAATGGCGTGATGGTTAGTTAGTTAGTTAGTTAGTTAGTTAAATAATAATCTAATACATATTTTAAAAAAAATCATCTACATGTAAAAATTAGATTAGTGCGTTCGTCTATGATTCATGGGGTCCCGTGTGGGGTCTCAGTGGTTGTGAAATATTGATTTTGATAGTTGGTTTAAACTGTAATATTTCACTGTTTTTGGACTGGCACCTGAAGCGTAAGACTGATCACCTTAACTAAGAGTAATAGATGATCAAAATACGCTGTATTTGGTTTACCAATCTAGTGCCCAATGCACTACAAGATGAGGATAGGGACATGATGATAATGATGAATAAAAAAATACAAAAAAAGCTCTGACAAAAATATAAAGACCTCGAGACAAGATCTGTTCTATTTTAGTGATAGTTTCAATCTGGAAAGACGTACACTAAAAACGTCCAGATCCTGACTTGAGTTTACAATACGAGTAAGAATAGTAAAGAATTGAAGAAATATGGATGTTGAAACATAGGTAGAATAGCGAATATTGCTCAGAGTGCATTGACTGGTTTAAGAGGATAGGAGGTATCTGTAAATTTAAATAAATAGGTTTCTGTAACTCTCTCGCAAATGCCTCCCCGATATTGTACGAAAAAAACACAAACACAGGTTGGACTGATTTTGCCAAGCTAATATCGCTGAAATATATATTTCGCGGTCCCGTATTCTGCACCCCAAAACTGAATCGATTTGGTTGTTTTTTTTGAAGAAAGAGTTTTAGAATAAATTTTCTGCGTCGGTACCTTTTCCGTTTTTTCAAACTTATTTATCATAATATTTGTATACCGTACGCCCAAAGCCGGCAGATAAAACTGGGCGCATTTTGGTTTTTGGATGGCCCTAGCTCCCATAAGAAATAATTTATCAAATAAGTAAAACGATAGTGACACGCCAATAGTAAATATCTATAATGAGAAAAATTACTGTGATATAATCCAGGGAGAAAATACGAGAATACACTTGTATGAAGAAAAGTCAGACTGCCTTTCATTTTAAATGGCCATCGTGTAACTTTCAGCATTGTTTATGTTTGAACATCCATATGGCTTCAATCTTCCACGTGTTGATTTTTGTCAACTGAAATATCTTTCAGACTTGAAAAACTTTCTGCGGGGCGAAACCTAGTACTTGTCAATCATAATTTTATTACAATATTTTGAGTTTATCCAAATGTTTGTACACAAAAACTGGATTTCATCCCCGAGGAAGTCATTAAGATTAACAAATTACAACAGGGAGGAAGAACATTTTAGAGAAGGGATTATGGAAGTCCAGGCATTTACAGAGCTTATGACCTGTCATTGGCTGGTTTGAGTGGCCATTTTATACGCCGTGTAACATTCACCATTCTGCTTATGTTTAATGTATGCCCAATTTTTTAAACTTAAAGTCCTGTGTTGAGTTATTCCGATGAATCTCTTCACAACAATAAAGGTTTTAGCTCCTTAACATCACTAAAATCAACAGATGGAAGGGTTGAGGAGATGTGGGTGTTTAAATATGGGCAGAATGGTGAATGTTACACAGTATGTAAAGTGGCCACTTAAACCAGCCAACGATATGTCGTAAGCCCTGTAAATGCCTGAACCTCCATAATCCCCTATCTAAAATGTTCTCCATCCCTGTTGTAATTGGTTAATAATGATTTTGACCGAGGTGCTCAAAATATTATTTATGTGTAATGTGGCCGAAGACAAGTTCATAAGCCCTGAAAATTGTTAGATTTCCATATTGTTATTGTCGCGACCTAAATACGACGTGCTGACGATTTATTGTCGGTTTTTAAAAATAGTTTTCCATCCAACAATGTTTTGAGCATAGAATTATAATATACGAGAAGGCGCGTAGAACCAAGTTTGCATACATCGCACTGTGTCCAAAAGTTTACAATTATCACCCCCTGCACGACACCCCACCTGCGCGCATGCGTAAAGTGGCCGCGTAATGTTGCTAGACCGTGAAAAATATATTATCATAAAATAAATATAAGTTAATTTTCTGTTTTGTTTTAGTATGTCTTTATTATTTAAAAAAAAATGGATATTTGCGTTTTTATGATTTACCCAAACATTTCAATTTTGGGGCTATTTTCAACGAATTGTAAAAAACTCACTATTAGAAAATGGGAACCAAGTTGTGGTAGAGCAGGGTGCAAGCGCTGCGAACCTCGGACCTCTGATCCGTGAGTCCGCGATACTAGCCACGGTACCACAACCCGGTTTAAGTTCGGTTTCGGTTTGGACTAGACTAAAAAAAACAGGTAATTTTATTAAGCCGATGTAAAAAAAAACATTGTATAATCATTAAGTTATTAATTCAATTAATACCGTTTCATTTTATACTAAGGCTTTGTAATAGAAAGCAGAGTAAAACATTCGACAATCCTGGCTATATTAACAAAATGTCCATCTTGTTTTATTTCACAATCTGACAGATGGTAAAATAATCGAATTTATTGAAAATATTATTATAAATTCGCTACTTACACATGAAATGTGATCCCACCCTGTTTCTATTCAATCCCAGAAGTATTTTGACACTTAAAAACGACACAACACGGCATAATTAAATTTAAGTCGGCAGTTGCGTACTAAGCGACGTCTACAGAGTAACTAATGGCCAAAACGTAAAACCACTAATTTATGAGTAGTTTAGTCGGCTTCAGTTAGATGCACGTACGCGGTTTTTGAAATATTATATTTTTATGTCCAAATATTTGCAGACTGGCTGGATTTTCTCCCTAGGGAGTTATTTAGATCTAAATTTGTTGCAACAGAGAGGGACAACATTTTCGAGAACAAAATACGGAGTAGCCCTGAACAAATTGCCTTTTTTGCGTTGTATTTAGTAATATGTGGAAAGTTAATATCCTCGATAAATAATAAAGAAAAATAGTATTTTAAAGTAATAATATTGTGGCACCCGAGGCCCTGAGTGTATGGTAATTGTATTTCTGGTTTGATGCGATTGTTTGGTTAGCGCGAGTAGGTTAACCTAAGCTAAAATGCTTTCTTGTTTGACACGTTATATTATTATATTATTCCATCCGCCATTTATTGGAGGGATTTGTAATAAAGTTAGACCCACGTTTATTAAAAAGGGTCATAAAAGCTTCACATTACGGCTTAACTTTTAACTAATAATAAATTTAAGGGAAATTACAAAATTTTATGAAAGTTTCATTAAACAGGACGTATTGTATTTTTTTTCAAATCAACATTATTACAATTTTGCTGTAAATATCTATCATATAAAACAGATAGATTAATCAACAATATATTGAGTTTGTCCAAATTTTTGTAGACAAGGACTGGATTCAACTCCTTGGGGAACTGTTAATATTAACATATTACATCAGAGATGAAGAACATGTAAGAACATTGGCTGGTTTAAGTGGCCACTTTATACACTGTGTAACATTCACCATTCTGCCTATATTTAATCATCTATATGTTCTTTATCTCTGTTGTAATATCTCAATATTCACAGCTCTCCAAGGAGTTGAATCCAGTCTTTGTCTACGAAAATTTGGACAAACTCAAAATATTATTAATTAATCCACCTGGTCCAAGAAGAAGTATAGAAATTGAAAAAATAAAATATTCAGGCGTTGCCCAGTATGTAGGTGAAATAATTCAATTACACGAATTCAGCTCTTTAACTTCACAAACATCAACAGATGAATGATTTGAAGGGATATAGATGTTCAAATATGGGCAGAATGGTGAATGTTACACGGTGTGTAAAGTGGCCACTTAAACCAGCCAATGACAGGTCATAAGCCCTGTAAATGCCTAGACTTCCATATTCCCCTATTTAAGGTATTCTCCATCCCTGTTGTAATTTGTTAATCTTAATGACTACCGAGGGGGTGAAATCCAGTCTTTTATCTGCAAACATTTGGACAAACTCTAATATTGTAATCACTGTATTGATTTGCAAGTCGCTGCATGCGAATAATTGGTGAATTCAATGAAATATTAGTACCATGATGATAACTGTAAAAGAAAAAAAATAGTCTTGTTGCTTTGTTGGTCTATGTGGAATGCGAAAGTTTATTAAATTAACAGTTCTGGGCAATCTATTTAATTGTTTAATAATTTATAAATAAACAAGAGGTCATTTATTGTTCTCCTGCTTGACAGTAATGGTGAATTTAAATTAGTCATCAGGGATTTATAATTTATTTCTGAAACCTGTAGATCTAATTTAAATTGAATGTATCTTAAAAACTTTCTTTGTACTCGTTCAAGATCATATGAGTTGCAGTAATAAGCGGGACTCCAAACTGCAGATGCTTACTCTAGCTGTGATCTTACAATATAACAAAATAAAATTACGACTGTTTCAATATTTTGAAAATGCTAAGTGCTACAAATAACAAAACCAAACATTCGCATAGCCTTATTAAATAGAATTTTATAATTGGAGTATCTTTAAATTATTTATTTAATTAAATATTATGTAAAGTTTCAATCAAATACATAATCGATACTCAAGTGCGCACCATTAATCTGGATTAATAGAAAATTTCTAAGTACGGGATTACCAACATTAACCGATGTAGATAGAGTCTCCAACTTACCTGTTACGTTAGGATTTAGATAGGTAGGCTTAAACCTTCAGCTTATCCCTAAATCAAAGGGTGAAAGTTTCAGCTGGCGAAAACCTCAATCCGTCTCGTATTCCAAAACGGTTAATTATGCAAGAATCTACTTACGAAAACGACGACAGGTAATTTATTATTCGCCATATTAACGTTTTCTTTATTAAAAAATCATGGCGCCGCTAATCCCGCGAATAATTTTATTTCTCTGGTACGATATAAACCGGGAACTAAAACGCCAAGTAAAAGAAATTTATGACATTTTATTTACAAGTTTTTTCCGTTAAAGTGATGTTGGGGCACTTGTTTTTTTTAAGAAGTATGGTACGATTTGATTAGACAAATAATTGATTACCATCATTATTTTCCTATTCTTGTATATCCCGTTATCAGTAGCGAATATGAAATTGCATTGGTACTCCCATTGCAGCGTATCTGGATCTTTTTTGTTACACGGTTGTCAGTCTTGCGCTTCAGGTGCTGTGTAGAACTCCATTTACCAATACTTATCAACCCTGCCAGGAATCACACTGGAATCTAAAGCACGGTAGGCGAATGCGCTACTATTACACTACGAGGTGGACCTATCCACTTAATTTCCGTTTCAGGATTTTGCACTTAAAATGTGAATCCAATATTCTCTAACGAATGAGATGGTTCCAAGAAAGAACGTTACTTAGGAATAATTTTAGATTCCAAGCTTGTATTCGATATTTACATCAATGAAATTATCAAAATGTATGTTTTTTTAATGCAAATGTCTAACGACCTCAAAAACATTAAAACATTAACACTGCTATATAATACATATGTAAGAAGTCAGTTAGAATATGCTTCAGTTATATGGAATCCTCAATATATTACTTGAAAAATGTTAAGAAGAGGAAAAAATACCTGAAGATTGGCAAAATGCAGAAATCAAATTTTCGTTTAAAAAAAGCGACAGTGACAATCTCGAAAATTATAGACCAATTAGTCTACTGTCGCACCTTTATAAATTGTTTAAAAAAATTCTAACCAACCGATTGACACAAAAACTTTATTCTTATCAACCGGTAGAACAAGCAGGCTTTTGCAAAGGCTTTGGAGCTAGATACCATATCCAATCAATTTGACTACTCAAAGAAAAGTCAATTGAATACAACATAACACTACATTTAGCTTTTATAGACTATGGAAAAGCGTTTAACTCAGTTGAAAAATAGGCTGTTATTGGAGCACACCAAAATGCCCAAGTTGATTCTAGATCCATTAGATTAATAAAATTCATTTATGACAACGCTGCTATGGATGTGAGGATTGATGAAAACACAAAAACTGATAAAATCAAAATAGAGAAAGGTGTCAGACAAGTGGACAGTGTCGCCAAAGTTCTTTACGCTAGCCTAAGAGGATGTATTTAAAACCCTTAATTGGGAAAATAAGGGTGTAAAGATCGATAGCATGCATTTCAGTCACCTCAGATTCACAGATGACATAGTGGTCATAAGTAAAGACATGGATGAACTAGGCGGAACGCTTTTGGAATAACATGATGCTTCAGAAAAGTTTGGTTTGGAAATGAATATTCATAAAACAAAGATTATGAGTCCAACAGGGAGAGACATTAACAAGAGACTTCATTAACAATAAAAAAATCTAAGTGGTTGATGAAAACATATATCTAGGACATAAAGTCAAACTTGGTAAAGATAACCAAACAGCGGAGTTACCAAGAAAAAAAGGTCTAAGTTGGGCTGCTTTCGGCAAACTAAAATATATTAAAAAAAATAAAGAAGTCCAAATATGCTTAAAAAGACAAGTATATGAATCGTGCATTTCGCCGGTGACAACATACTGACCAGAAACTATGTCTATATCACAAAAAAGTAGCCAGAAATTAAAATGCACACAACGATCCATGGAAAGACAGATGCTCGGTGTATGTCTAAGAGACAGAGTAAGAAATGAAGAAATAAGGCACCGAACCGGAGTCGTGGATATCATGGATCGTGGAGCGAAATTAAAATGGTAGTGGAGAGGATACTTGGCGAGGCAAAATGATGGCAGGTGAACACCTTCAATAATAAAGTGGAGACCATGGGCAAACAAAATAAGTGTTGGAAGACCACAGAAAAGATGGGTCGACGGCATCGCCTCTATTGCCGGTAAAACATGGATGATGAAAGCGGGTGATAGAAAGGAATGGAGACGTTTGGAAGAGGCCTTTATCCAGCAGTGGAGAGAATAAGGCTGAAAAAGAAAAAAAAGAAGAAGAATATAAAATAAACATAAACAACCTAGAAAGGATACCGAAAAAAATTAGAAATTCAATAAAATATAAACTTTATGGTACACCAAATGCAATTCATATTCTGGAATATAGAACAGTGATTGCATATCAATTATTCCTGTTCAAACTAGTTAGCAATGTCATAGACTGTCCTTTACTCACAAGTTCTTTACAATATTTTGTACCCAACAGAACAAGACTCCATACTACATTTAATTTGCTAGTACCTAGGACTAACTCAAGGAAAAACGTTTTTTTCTTTAGAGCATGTCATAATTATAATTCTGTTCTCTCAGGTCATGCAGCCATTTTTCATCTCTCCTATACGAAATGTAAAAGATTTCTTATAAACAGTAGACTTGTTCAGTTATACGATGTCAGTAATTATGTGTGTTCATTATTATATTTTTAAAATTATTTTAATGTAACTGTATTTTTTTTAAATTCTTTAAATTTTTTTTATTATTAGTACTACATATACATGTAGGTATTTATTTTATTTTTTTTATTTGCGATTACTAGCCTAACATTTCTCAACCTTCAAATTGCTTTTATTTTGATACCTATTATTTACTTAATCAATAGCTTACATAAGTGTGAAAAATTTACATTGACTGTTTTCACAATTTTAGTTTCTATGTATTCTTATTTTCTGGATGAAATTTATGTAAAAACTGTTATTTTTTTCCTAAATAAATAAAAGAGGCCATTGCCGAAAACACTCGTGCAGCTGCTCAATCACAGATGATAATCAACGTACTTAAAATGTCCCGTTGGCCGATCACAGTGGAACATGATTAATTTATCGTGATATAGCGCATGATAAATTGTGCACAAATAATTACAAATTTAAAAAAACCTTTTTTTCAACGTGAATTAGTATAATAATTCAACGCTGCTATATAATATGTCAACGATGAGATTATAGGTTCACGTATCAAAATATAAATATTTTGAATGGCATTTAATATAAGGTGTTTCTGTGTGACAATATTTTTAAAAACAAATCCCGATCGATAAATTTTAATTGATTTTCCATTGGAATCGCTAAAACGATAAACAATCACGGTGATAATTGTACATTTCGTCGGTTATTACCTTCATGTGCAGCCATTGTGATTGAGCAACAGAATTCTGGTTATATTTCACACACATAACTGTTGTTTCCAGTCACCCGTTTTCCTATTCAACTTCATAATATTTTAAGGTTTTTACCTTTTATACAAACATAATTATGAGGAATGAGTTTTTTTTGTAAAGTCTGTAAAAAAAAGTAAGTAAAGCGTTATGTTTCCTCCATTTATCCTACGTGATGACAAGTAAATTATGTTTATAATTGTATTGATTTTAAATAATTTCAAAATCAGGATTTTATTTTGCTGTAAATTCCGTGGAAAAAGTAAAATATCTCAGAATTAAAATTTGAAACAAATTCCCAATAAGTAAAAACAATAAAATCGTTCATGAGAAGATGAAAAAAAAAAATATTAACACAAATACTATTATAAAGTTTATATTTGAAGCACTAACTTTGTGGTTATTCATTATAATAAAATAAATAAAACAACTTTGTTTTTAACCACAAATTTTTTGATATTATTTTTTTCCACCGAGCGGTTTCAAAGCAAACAAGCTTCTTTGTCAAGGTTTACGTAACTAATTAATTAATTCCCATTTTATTTTTATTATGTTCACTAAATACGCGGTTAAAAACAAAGTTGATTTTTTTATTTTATTACAGATACTATTATTTATAAAATAATAATACCCTCACGTAAAATAAATTATTGTTAATCGATCCTTTTTTATGTGATGAGGGGGAACCAAAAACATTCAAATTCTCGTGAAGAATAAGGAAATAATGATAATACCATAGAATTATAATAAACCAGTAGCTCAATCACGAATAACTATCGACCTGCTTAAAACACGTTAAGCATTTTAGCGATCACAACGAACAATAATGAACATGCTTAAGTTATCACAGTCATAAGTCAACGCGTGTGTAATCTCTAAGTCAACGCTCGTGATGGTTAGTTTTTTGTTTTCCACGTAAATAAATACAGTTCACTGGCGAAATATCGGCGTTTACTATAAAAAATAATACTAATTTTTTAACAGGTAATAAACTGAAAAATTACTTCAGAAAAGTAAATATTTTCTACTAATTTCGTTAAATATATAATATTTATTTACAGATATTTGATTAAAATGATTACTTGATAGATCAAATAATCTTTATAAATTTCTACGATCCTTCCCAATAATCTAAACAAAGTGAAAACGTTGCATTTGCATAACACTTCAGGGGTAGACACTTGGAATATAAATTAATAATATGTAAAACAGGGGCAGAAGTTCCGAGCTACAAATAATATTAGAATTTCAAATACGTTTTTCTTCAGTACGAAGAAACGATAATCATTTATAGGACTCCACCATAACGTATTTATTTAGTCTCTTCGGACATTTACAAAATTGTATTTTTTCCTTTCAACCATAATAAGTATTGTTCAACATTACATTTTTATATATATAATTCCTCTGTATGTGTGATGTCACCGTACTCCTCCTAAACAGCTTAACCGATTTACGTGCGGTTTTAGAGAAATATAGATCTTTGCGCTGTGCGTGTTCGAAAATATTAAAATTTTCAATCGAATATTAAAAGAAAAAAAAATATGAGCATTAGTGTTTCATTCATCGATCTACCAGGGTTGCATTTGAGAAGAACGCATTTGCAAAAAAATAAAAAGATGTTGTTTTTTTGTGTATAAGAAAAGTTTGTTTTTGAATGTTTATAAACAACTTTTGTTTTTTGTGGATCTCAATCAGATTTTTTCCTTAAATTCCTTATAATTTCCACCCATTTATTTATTTTTATTAGATTTTTGGTAACACTAAAATAATATTGAATTAAATACATTTTAAAAAATCGTATTCCTACATAAGTACACCACTTTGTTGGTGAGACGAACAGAGTTTGACGTTTGCAAAAAGAATGCCATATTTGAATAAATATTTATTTTTTGTTTTGGAATTCAACCATAAACAAGTACCTACTTAAATTCAATATTTTTTGAATATCAACAATTTTTAGTTTTGGATTTTGATCACAAACAAGTACCTAGATGAAAAGTATTTTTCCAAGATGATAGCAGGCAAGCCAACGTTCGGGCAGGACAACGTCTGTCGGAATTGCTAGTGTCAATATAAAATCACACAGGTCCCTTTTTTTACAATTAATTTTTAAACTTTTTTTAGTAGAATCTCTAACTCCGATATCAAAAGACAAAATATTATATTGTACGTAAATGCATCGCAATTCTTGGTACCAAAGGTATACGATGTATGCAAGGAAAGCGATTTGCTGATGAATGTCGATAAATCGAATGTGATGGTTTTTGAAAGAAATGAAAGTATGACTAAATGTGTAATCACTGTAAATGGGGTTATACTAAAACAGGTAAAGAAATTTGTGTATCTGGGAAGTATGTTCACTAGGGATGGAATGACTGAGAAATATATTGAAAGGAGGTTGAGTGCCGAGAACAGAGGGAACGGTGCTCTTAAGTCAACCTTGGCAAATAAATGTTTGTTGCAAGAGGCAAAATTTGCAGTTCACAATGGAGTCCCGGTCCCGACCTTGATGTATGGGAGCGAACTATGGACTTGGAAAAACAGGGATGAAGGTAGGCTGAATGCTGTCGAAATGCGATCTCTCAGGCGAATCTATGGTCCAAGTAAAACTATGTACTATAGATGAATGAATGAATACTGAAAATGACTCGCCTACAATCTGTATTGAATGCCGCAGCGAGACTTATTTTCGGAATCTCTAAGTTCAGTCATGTCACTCCACTACTTCGGGAACTACACTGGCTACGTTTTCCACAGAGGGTCGAATACAAACTCTGTTGGCTTATGTATAAGTCACTGCATAACTCGGCTCCGGAATATCTAAGGGAACTATGCATTCCAGATGAACTAGCTGACAGGCGTCTCACGCTTAGATCAGCTACGTCTACGGCGAGAGGAAAAGTTATTATACCTCTACGCAAACGGCGCACTAAATTTATTGAACGCGCATTTGCGGTCGCAGGCCCTATGGCATGGAATGCTCTCCCAGCAGAGGTGCGAGGCTGTTAAAGTGAAGTGATGTTTCGGAAAAGACTTAAAACCCACTTGTTCTCTAAATCATTTGAATAAATCCGTAGCACGTGACAACAAAATAAATAACAAATTTAAAAGCTTCAATTAAATTAACTTAACAATAGAATCACCATGTAAAGCGCCCTTGAGGTATTTTATTACGAAAATGGCGATATATGTTATCCATAATAATAATAATGCACAAATGTTGAGATCCTTACATTATGTAAGTCTGAGATAAGCACTATCGAAAAAATCAAGAAAGGAGCTCTGGGCTGGTTTGGACATGTAGAGCGAAAGAACAGCGAAAGAACGGCTAAAAATATTAAAAATGCGAAGGTTGATGGATGCATAAATAGCGGAAGACCGAAAAAGACACGGTTTGACCAAATCCAACAAATACTTGAAGATGAACTTGTCAAAAGTCGGAATAATCGGCGGGCGTGAATGAGAAGACGTATGAATGTAGATTGCTCTGAAAGCTAAATCTGTATGCAAAGATAGAGTGATGTGGCATTCTATTCTTTCTGCCTACCTTGTTGGTTTGTTGTTGTTGTTGTTTGTAAATGTTATCGATTCTCATGAATTATAAATACACTTTAAAACATTTTAATACTTTGTTTACACCGCTGAGTTACTAAATTATGTTAATCGGTTTCAGGTCGACATCGACAGACCCGTCTCCATAATTGAGAGGTATGTGTGATGATTTAATTATGCACTGGCGGATGTCGCTATTGAAGACCGGCTCGATGTTGCTGTACATCGAGAGCCACACATATTGCAATTATGTTTTACTTCCCTTTAGATGTGTATTATTAGTATAAGCACAATATTCTTTGACAATCTCAGCCCGTTTCCGTTTGTTACTTACATATAATATTTCGGATAAACCAAACAACATCTGTGGTGGTATTCTGAATCTTTTCTTCCCCCTAGAGAGTGGTTCATTTGGAGATTTTCATTTCTTTAATACGACGACACTTTGTTTCATATAATGGCCACACTGATGATTAAACGTCAAATTGTTGAAAACACTGTTTTAAAAAAGAATGTGGTTTGGTAAATACAACCAAATTAAGTGTTTTGAGGGTCGCAATAATGTTATTGATGAAAATCATCGTGTTTGATTTCACGTGTTCATATTCATTTGACGTTTTATCTCCAGTGTGGCCAGATATGAAGCAAAATGTAAACGCATGTAAAAAATAAAAAATCGTAAAATAATTACTCTCTAGGGTTCAAAGAAGATTCAGAATACCACCCCTGGGCCGCTTACTGAGTTATTGAACATGTTCAAATATTATTAATATTTATAGCATGTACTTTGTGGTCAAACATTTTACTAAATGTAATTAAATATTTGTATATAACCACTTACTAACTTTTCTATGTCTACCGGTTTCGAGAAGTACATGTCTCTTCGTCAGAACACCAATTAAACCAACATGCAAAACCCACTATACTCCTTCACCTCAGTTATTGCACATAATTATATAACCAACGATTTGAAACCAAACTTTAAGTAGGTAACCCTAACATTCTCTGATTATAATTTATGAAAATGTTTGGTGTTGTGGAGAAAATAGTTGAAAAAAAGGAAGGAGGTGGAGGTAGGGGCGTGAGTTTAATAGGCACTGGGTGACCATCACAAAGGAACTATAATGGATTATATTGAAAGTTTGTTTGATTATTGATTAAATTTACATTATTTTTCAAAAGCCTTCCTGATGTTAAATATTTCCATATTATTTACTTTTAATCGTTTACATTTTAATCCCACGCCCCTCCCTTCAACCCCTCCCTCTTTTGTTAAGTCATGTTTTTGTGTAACAACTGTGGTGAAGGTGCATATTGGGTTTTGCATGTTGGTTTTATAAGTGTCCTGACGAAGAGATGGGCACTCCTCCAAACCGGTAAACGTAGAAAAGTCGGTAAGTGGGTATAAACAAATATTTCATAACATTTAGTAAAAAAAAAAAATATTTTTCATATGAATATACAAATTTTCATACAGAAAATCCAAATTTGCTTTGCAGAATATAACTCAGTTTACTTTCTATGGTAACAAAGGCCCCGATTTGCACAGTTTGGGGAATTTTTATTTAATTTAACTAAAATATTGGTTTTTTGAGTCAATCTCACTCAAAAATAAAATTAATCAATAAATTGAAATGAAATGTGGTTTAAACCAGAATTTTTCGTTTTCTTAGACACTGTTTGACGTAACAAAGACGGAGATTATTTTTATAGATGAAGTTAATCGCGATCAATAAACCTTAATGTTGGCATTATTACTTCTGCAGTCGAGTGAAAGGGTTTTATTAAAGCTTAGCTCTAGATAAGCTTTTTGCCAACGCGAACAAGGAATATTCCGTATGCGTAGATATTACTAAATCTATTCCCTTTTGTTAAGATTCAGAACGATTGTTCATACTGCCTATTAAAATAGCTAATTCTATTCTTAAATAGAGAAAGGAGCATGCTTCAATTTTATGATCTGTGAAAAGGGTACCTACGTGATTATATTTTGAAACGTCAGATTTTATAGAGGACATGCTTGGAGTATTGATTAAAATGAATTAAGTACCTAGACATATTGATCAAAAATATTTTGAGTGGGTCCAAATATTTTTTTGACATAAACGGGATTCTATTCCATTGAGAGTTTGGTAAAATGTACATGTAGCCGCCAAGTAGTTAAATCAGCTACTCAATTAGGCGGCTAGGCTGTTCATTAAATACCGGCAGTCAAATGTATGGCTAACGGACGCTGACGGAAATGTTGAAAGCAAAGTTTAACGAAAGGGCTGAAAGTCGCTTTGCCACTTTTATTTTTGAAACAACAACAATATTTTTTTGTTACGTGAAGTAAGCATATGTTAAAATAAGTTTTAAAAAAATAATAAAAAACACTTAACTTTATCCTTAACTTTACTGAAGTTAAGTAAAAGATGTTAAAAATGTTATTATTAAACTTAACCCAGCCTGTCTTAACCTAACCCGGCGGTTTTTGTTTCGGCCATTTCCAAAAGGCTATCCATCTCAATGCATTCAACGAACGGCGTAGCCATTTAATTTAATGCCGACATGTAAAGAACAGCCTAGTCGCCCAACTGAGTGGCTTATTGAGCTATTTTTCCCCGATAAATATTGATCGTACTACAACGACGGATGTGAGAAAAACGCGACATTGACATTCTATTACATGTGATCTTGAAAAGGTTCTCAAAATACTTTATATTCCAGGTTTAAAAAATAAAAAAGTATGTTAACCAACCACTAAAAGATATAACTTTGTGTTTATCAAGTTAAAACATAAAATGTTTAAAAAAATTGAACCGCTTACGCTTTTTTGTAAAATAGAAAAAACCCAGATGCGTCGTCGTTCTACGATCTTGTCGATATATATTACAACATAAATGGAGAACTAGAACGTGTATGTTCAAATATGCAAAATGATGAAACGGGTTTTATGTAAGGATAAAATATAGTTCATAAAAACATAAAATATAGTTCATAAAAAGGATAAGGAAATGGAATAAATAGGGAAGGAAGAAAGAATGGTAAAAATATTAAGAGTAACGAAATATTTAATTATTCATTTTTTTTTTACAATTTATGTACTACTTTCTTTACATTAAATATACACTGGAGAAAATAATAAAAATAATTCATCAGTAAATCGCCGACTGTTACGTGCTAGGAAATTTGGCCGTTCAGACCTCGTGTAATAAGCTCTTCTGGCTTCTTTATATCAGCCCTACGGACCTTAGTTGATCGATCTTTTAGGCTTCGGTTGATAAGGACTTCGGGCACCTAAAAATATCGGCTTTTTAGGTGTCAGAGCTTATTTTTGCTGTTCGGCAGTCTAAATCTCGTAAAGAAGAATTTCTTACTCAAAGTAATGCTAACGAAACCACACCAAATTAACAGATATATTTTATATCTAGTAACGCAAAAACTTTAGTTAGTAAGCGATTAAAATAAAAAAGTGAAGATCTGCAATTCAAAATAATAACTGTCAGCTTTTGCCGACTATTAAAAATTATAGTAAATTCAGCCATCGAGGCCTCAATGAGTCGGCCCTGCGGGTTTTATTCAATCTGTTCTCTTAGCCTTATTAAATCAGCCCTACTAATGAGTCTGTCCTCGTGGCTTTATTAAATCGGCCCAACGAGCCTTAATTGATCGGCTTTCAAGACCTTAGTTAATTAAAATCTTAAATGCGCTATATTAGTTACCCATAATACTAATTAAAATCAAGATCGATGAATTTTGGCGCTGCTGTTCCATAATAAAGATTATTATTTAAAAAAAATGTTATTTAGGACACAACGCAATTGAAAAAAAATAAAAAAATATTGGCATTTATGAATATATTATTTTTAGAGTCGTTTAGATTTAGTCAGCAAATAAACATATTTTCAATTATATCAAAAATCTTTCAATAAATTTAAACAAAATGAAACATATTCTCGTAGCTCCTTTAAAAAAAAATTGAGAGGTAAATATTGTGATAACATTACAAATAAAGATACACTTATCTTAACATTCATTATTATTTATATCTTGTCGCATCGCACGTGAAACGTAGAGTAATAAGTAAAAAGGGTCAAAACAGCTTTCAAAATATTTCATTCTAGTTTTGAACTTTTGATTTAAGCGTTTATTTGACCATCCATTTTTACAGTTTTAGCTTACAGGGATAGTGATTCGCTCCATATAAGCAGACAATGTTTGTACTGAAAGAGATCATACAAAAATTGACGATTTGCATTATTTTTGGGCGACTGATTCGACAAATACCGACAGATAGCAATACGACTGATAGGACGGCCTCTGACTGAAAGAATAGTATGATAGAGATTTATAAATGACACTGGCATTCGCCAAAATAAATTATTCTCTCGGGGGTCCATTTTGCCTGCCCGACGCGATGGGGGGCCTAATTTGGGATATTACCACCACCTTATTGTACCCACGGGTTCCAATACGACCCCCCCATTACCCCATTATTTTGAAAATAGAACGATCAATGCTATCCATTGGTTACCAGAATCATTTGTTCCCGGAGACGAGGCAGTTGTAGTATAGCAAAAGCGTGGCATTTGTCATCGAAATATTTATGATTGACCGATAATTTTCTCGCATTGCTTAAATGTTATTCGTCTTCATAACCATACTTCAGTTCGCATCCAATGGTGCATATAGCACTGCATTCGTACAGACAAACTTACATAAGAATCAGCGATAACAGTTCAACAACACAATATTTGTCGATCAATGTAATTAGCTCATTTTTCGATAGATCAAACTTACCGCCGCGACGAGGCCGTATCTCTGGACAAAAATAATTATCTTTTTGGATATTTTTGCCGTTCATAGTTTTTTTACTGTTCTTATACACAAAAAAATGTTTTATATTCTGCTTGAAAATAAGGTATAACCACGTAAAGTAGACAAGCGCGGTTAAGGCTCTCGGAAGGCACCCAAAGGCAGAATATGCATACGGCTCAGCCAGCCATGTCGCCTCCACTTGATACAAGTTATCGCCGGAGGTCGCTTCAGCCGTGGTATTATTTGTAAATTTTTTATTAGGTTTGTGAGATTCATGTCCATAATCGATGACGCACGCGTGGTAAAACATTCTGCCTGAAATATAGCAACGACCGGTGAAGCGGTGTCATCGTTTTCTATAGATTGTAGTATACAACAAATTATGCAACTCTAACAGTATTGCACAAAAAGACGTGAGCTTTATTTTGTAGTGCATTAACACCGTCCCTACTATCGAGAAATGAACAACAAAGGAACGTGGCCTATAAAGAGACCACAGGGCATGGTAACGCCCAGCAGTTCGGTTCTATTAGTCACACAGTTCCCGCATGTAGTTCAAACGCAGTCTCTTCAACTCCTAATCGTCGTAACATTCAGTATTTATTCGCCATGTAATAAATACGCATTAAACAGACACCTTATGTCTTTTGTTAATCTCTAACTGAGATAGGAGCTCCAACCCTCAAAAACTTAATCCTACAAGTACAACTTATTAATTATAAACACATATTGTATCATTATACTAAAAAAATCTTTTTCATTAAACCTCCCTGAAAGCAGGATTTTAGAATCATTAATAAAGAATAACTTCCAATTTTGGAGTTTCATAGTAGCTGCTTTCGATAGCTGCTAGAGCACAGAACTTTCTTTATAATCCATTACGGGAATGACTAATAGCTAATATCAACTTACTGTAAAAAACTCATACCCACGGTAAACCGCTTACGGGGACACCATTGCCCAAAAGAAGTCCCAGAAAATCAATGAAAACCTTTTTAATGTGGTCTCAACAACCCTTTTAAAAGCTAGCCCTCCTTTCGAACCCTTTTCATGCCAAATGATACATAAATATAATATGCATGGATATGTAGACTTTTATAAAGAAAAAACTTTTTTTTTTAAATTTCTCTTTTCTGGTTCCTCTTCCTGTCTCTTTCCAAATTCTTTACCTGATCATTCCTCATCCTTTAAATGTGTATAGCATAGTGTATTTTTATTAAGTTTATATTTTTAAAAAATCTGTTTTTTTTTTATTAATCAAGCTTTTTATACATGTATATTTTAAGTATTAATTTTTGACCCTTTCTTCTTTTGATCAGTTTATTTTTGGTCGGCTAGAAGCTTTTAGCAATACGTCCGCCAAAATTCATATTATTTGTACCCACTTAAATATATAAAATAAATAATACATGGATCATAATGCATCTGGATCTTTTAAAATACATTTTCTTACTGTAGATGTGTTTTACAATATTTAATAATCTATGTTTATGTATATTGTTGGGGTGTTTGTATCTAAATCTGAGAGATCACAGATGATGGGATGTGATTAAAATCATTCGGGTACCCTGCAATAAAAAAATCTCTTAAAAGCGTATTCTAAAAAACAACACACATTTCAGATAAGCGAGCTGCATACAGTAACGACTGAGACACAGTATAAAGAATAAGTGCATAACGCAACATATAAATCTTCACAAATAACATCAACTCTGATTATGAAAGCTGTAATCCAATCCGAAATGTAGGAAAAGTATGCGAAATACACGCGGCATTATAAACTACCGGACCAAACTAAACAAAAGTCTTGCACAACCTTTAAAAAATATGTTTAAAATATTTTCTTATAAATAAAAGTGTATAAACTAAAAAAGAAGAATTCCCAAAAGGGTTTATTACCTACTTTGAATAGTTTTTTTTATTTTTATTTAAATTTCATTGATAAACCCTTACGGGTTACATACATTTAATAAAATATTTTTACTACAATATTTGAGTTTGTCCAAATGTTGGTAGACAAAAGACTGGACTTCACCCCCTCGGGAGTCATTAAGATTAACAATAAAGGTTTCAGCTCTTTAACTTCACTAAAATCGACAGATGGAAGAATTGAAGAAATGTGGATGTTCAAACATAGGCAAAGTAGTAAATGTTACACAGTGTGTAACGTGGCCACTTAAACCAACCAATGACAGGTTATAAGCCCTGTTAATGCCTAGACTTCCATATTCCCTTATTTCAGGTATTCTCCATCCCTGTTGTAATTTTAAATAAAAATAAGGTTAAAATAATTTTACTTTTAAAATTCACATTTTACTGTTAATAATAATATTTTTAACATCTTCTGTAAAGGTTGTCTGAGTCTTTTGTTTAGTTTTGTCTGGTAGTTTATTGTATAATTTCAATTCATGGTTTATTAGTTTCGATAGTCTTTTTCTCGTTTTAAAAGGTTGTATATGATATTTTTCTGATATTCTCGTATTGTGTTCATGTTTACTACAGTTTTTTTCAAGTTTTAATTCTTCGTCTACAATTACATCAGTGGCTAATTTATGAATACATTTTAAGGATGCCAATTTAAAGAGTTCAGTTACATTTAATTGTTTAGTTTGTTTAAAAAGTTATTTAGTTGCCGTTAGATAAGATAGGTCATATACTAATTTAAAAACGTGGTAAATTTTTTCACACAAAATGAAAGGTTACGCATTTTTTAGTTTCAATGTGAAAAAAAACAAAATGAAATAGCTGATTAAATTACTTGAAACTAGCAATATGTGTATTTAAATCATTATTGATACTAGTCTAAATGATAATTATACTAGTTTAACTAGTCGCGATTCAAATAAAGTTGTTGTAGAAACATCTTTGATGGTGGATGGGGGATGATACTTGCTTAAAATATTCTACAAAGCTTTCCCGTTGTATTTAGAAGGTTCAAATAGATCGATCAATATTATTTGTTTTCTCAATAGATATTGAAAATGAAGTTTATCTTCCAAAGACAATATTGGTATCGAGTATTCTTCCATCCAAATATAAACACCACTTCATTTCTTTCCAAAGGCTATGCCAATATCACCATGTTATGGGTAATATCTAAAGATACTTTTACTGTTCAAATACCCAGGAGAACGACTGCATAACCAAACAAAGGTATTATTATATTTACCTTATCCGCACTTAATGATGCATATGGCATTGTATTTATAATGTAATTTGTTTATTGAAATATTCATCATCATCATAATTCCCTTTCAGCACCAAATGGTGCAAAGGGCACTATATTAGTACACCAATCGCAGCGTATCTTGATCATTTTTGTCTTTTGAAGGTAAGATGCTTCGTATTATGCTTCAGGGCCTCGATTATGATGGGAATATAAAGACATCATACCTTTATCTTGACGGAATAGTTTAAGATAAATTCCCTCTAGCGATTATAAAGATATACTACCGACCCCCCACCTTCAAGTTTTAGGTAGGTACATCGATATGAATAAGGGGAAGTGTACGTCACGGTACACATATCAACGCTCTAAAATGACATAGCTTCAGTATGATTTCATAGTTGAAGATAAAAGTCTCCAGACCGACTACAAAGGCATAGTACCGATGCCCCCACCATAAAGTTTTGATGTAAGTACATCATTTTATACCGACGGGTCTAGAACCCTTCGATACGTTTAACTACGCATTAAAAGTGTCAAAAACTTTATTCCACTGAGCTATTTTTCCTTTAATTGTGATTTACTAAAATGTTTCATCGTTTTGAGGTTGGCACTTTTTTACTAATAAGCCCATTAAACATATGAGAGAGAAATAAGTAAGTTTTGAAGTCGAATTAAATTCCGACATAACTGTCACTTTAACAAAACGAACGCCTAGATGTGAAAATAATGTTACTAGATTCTTTCTTATTAACAAATAAGAGTATCTAGGCGTCAGACACATATTATATGCGTCAGAAAGTTACCACTCTAAAAAAATAATTTAGTTATTATATTTTTTTCCATCTGTTTTACTATCTTTCCGAGTGTATGTATCGAGACGTTAAAGAAGCCGGCTTTGTATTCGATCGGTAGATACATACAGACGATCGTTAAGCGTACCGTCTAGGTGATTTCCAAAAGTCATGCAAGCGAGCATTTTTTACTTGGAATGGGATTATTTAGAGTTAACAATCACTTTGAAGTAAGCACTTTTTATTACAGAAGCCTGTTTAAAATATAAATGAAAACTATTTTAAATGTTTATGACGTAAGAAACGCGGACTATTTGTTTGCGGTCATTCCATTGGCTTGTTTCGATCATATGATGTCGATATGACAAGTAGGTAGAACATACCGAGGTAAGATACAGATAGTACAGAAGTTAAGTATACCGTCTCGATATATACAGATGAAGATAGCGTTCATAATCGAGACACAGGTACCAGTCCAGGGACTTATAAAAATATTCTAGTGTAAAAACAACCGTTTAAATAAATATTTCATATCAACCATGTCGGGAATCGAACCCGAGACCTCTTGCATGGTAAAAAAACGCGCTGATTATTACACTACGAAACTGACTAATTAATTTTACGCTACGTGTATTATTTTATTTGATTTCAAGCCTTCAAAAAGGAATGTCAAGTTGAAGAAAGTGAGCATTTTCGACACCATCTGTTTGCGTTCCATTAAGATAATAAAGCTGCGCGAGATATTTGCGTAGTGTAGGATGAAGGTGCTATAATTTAATGACTAATTTATTGTAAAAAAGAAAAGGAGATCCTGACAAATTTGATGCATTTTTTTAAACATCACAATTGTTAATACCCAATAACAATGCAACAAATAAAGAAAATATAAATAATAACAAAATGGATACAATTTGATGTCTTGATTTTAAGTATTTGAAGTCTTGACTTAGGTATTTATTATTATTATTTAATTTAAGGACCTTCCCAAAAATTGAACCTGGAACCTAAAGCATAGGAGGCGAACGCGCTATGGTAACTGCGTTCGCCAAACCGTAGTGGTTTAAGGTGGTTTTTCACTGTAATACTTTATGTTCCTGAAGTGTACGGCTGATCACCTTGTATTCATGTAACAAATTATCGATATGCGCTATATTAGGTGTACCAATGCAGTGCCTTATGACAGGGGTATGATGCTGATGATAGTTTATTAAATGTGTATGTCGATATGTATTATTAATAATATATTTTAACATTAAGACGCCTATTTCATGTAATGCAAAATTATGATGACCCAGTACTCAGTATATATATAACACAAAATATAATTTTATTTGAATCTCAACAATGGATAAAATAAGTCCAAGTTGAAAATTATCCTGTTACGTAAAACATCTTAACTTTGTTCACTGAACTGATTATTTATAGGCTGTTGTATTTCGCAAATACTGATTTTATCAAATGTCGTCCTTAACAATCCTACGAGTCGCTTGACTATAATTCTTCTTGAAAAACAGATAATTTGACTGAAAAAAATCTCAATTAAAGTGTTTCTTGGTTTAAAAAGCTTCGAATAAAATCTTGTAACGGATAAAATAGGCCGAGTACTTGGTAAAAAAGCGTGCTTTTTTCTCTTTAATTATTTCTGACTTATTACCTCATTATGGGGGATTAGCGTTATGAATGTTAAATTCCAATTTTGTTGTAAATAGTTTGAAAGATACGTATGAAAACAGATATTTTAAATATGCCTGGTAGGCTGGATTTCCTCCCTGGGGAGTAAGTCAGATCTAAATATGTTGCAACAGAGAGGGAAAACATTTTTGAGGAGAGAGTATGGAAGCTTAGGTATTTATAGAGCTTATGACCTGTCATGTGTTGATTCAAGCGGCCACTTTATACACTGTGTTACGTTTACTACTCTGCTTATGTTTAAATATCCACATTTCCTCAACTCTTCCATCTGTCAGTGGCGAACGGTGATTTTATTTACAGGTAAGCTGTAAAAAAATATAATTTATTTATACCTATATAGTAGGTTCATAATATAATGTAAGTTATATAAACTTTAAGTTGCTATTTGTTCTGAGGTTCTTTGTGATTCAACACCTATCATCTATGAAATCAACTCAAACGAAGTAACTTCGTGATATATTATATTATATAGCTATTTTATCCATTGATTTAAAACAAACCTTATATAAAAGTATATAATTCAGTCATTATTAGGTATTCTCATAACGATTAAAATGTCAACTGGCCGATTTGTTCTAAAATGAATAATGCCGAAAATGGCCGCGTCGAGCGCCACATGTGTTGCGAGTTATATGTCAAAAGTATCATCTTAAAGAAAAATAGTCCCTACGAAAAATTGTTTCAAATACTGTTTTCCAAATCGAGAAGGAGAAAAATCTCGCTACTGGGTATAATATTTTTAAAATATAGTACACTTATTTTATCAGCTGGCGCTAGACGCGCTTTATTTATATTTGGAGAAACATACGAATAATGACAACGATTTATAAGAAATAGTAATTATTTGTTTGTTTTTCTGTTAATGTAGTCACCTTAAAACATTATTATAGATAGTCAAATATAATAGTAAGCTGCGCATAATCGCTTTTATACACCTGCCGTATGTTGACTTTTGTGAAGTAAACGAGCT